>NC_136756.1:7063729-7241229 GCF_936440315.1 Barbus barbus
CTGTAGAGCTTTGCAGGTAGGTTTCTCGAAGCATCTTGGAGACGTTGCCACAGTTCTTCTGGGTTTAGTCTCTCTCAGTTTGTTCTGTTTCTTCATGTCATTCAGACAGACTGGATGATGATCAGATCAGATCTCTGTGTGTCAGACTCCTTGTGCAAACAAAAATCTCACTGCATTATTACAATTAATGGCAAAATTAATGTTTGGAAATGTAAACTGATATTTCCTACTGACACACTACAACAAAAGATAGAAATAACTGACTGAAAACCACTTTTAGCTGGTGAAAATACTACTATTCTAATAATTTTGGCCACCACTGTATCTTAAATACTTAATTTTCCCAAACCTGCTTCCCAAAGAGTTCACACGTCTTCTCAAATAATCACAGTCGCTCTCTTCAAATCCACCTGCTTCCTGGATTCAGATCAGTGTGTCCGGAGCAAACTGTGATCCAGTCCACCACAGCACACCTCCACAGACCCCCACGATCAGGACCACCAGAGCGGCTTTGAGCACGGCCCTGGGAGGACGGGTAAAGTCGCCGGGTCCCATCATGGCCAGCAGCGCGGTTGTGATGGTGAGCGTGAAGGTGATGGAAATGGCCGTGTTGATGGCCACAATCTGACCGAATTTGGCGAAAGGCACAATGACACAAAAAAAGAGCGGAATGGTTGAAATCACTGTCGTCACGGCACTGGAAACTATAGCAACGCCCACGTGATTGGCTGCTTCAAGGGTCCGTGTCTGCCGTTTGATGGAGGACTCCTGTAAGCCGAAGCAGAGGGAATGACACGCGTGAAAACTCATATTAACATTCGCCTCACATGAGAAAAAAAAACACTCTGACTTTGCCTTTTTTCTGCTTCGCTACTCTCACTTTGGTGGCTTGTTTTCAAATTCCTTGTCTGGTAGATCTACTAAATGAAAAAGTGTGAATTGCCTCTCATGTTTACAGTTCGTCTGTGGTGAGTTTTGACAACTCTGTCAGCGATTATATTCACAATAGCAGAGAGATATGCTCTGCATTCTGCTTCCTCTCCTCCAGCTTCATGAGGATCAGACTTGTTTATCTCATCGGTATGCTGATATTTCTCCTCGTCACTGGGTCTGTGCTCAGAAGCAGCAGGTTTTCTCCATAACGCTGCAGTCAGAGAGGATTACTGTTCATGTTTACACAGTTTCCTGTTTTAGTCATACTTTTTCTCTACTAATGAAAATATTATTTATAATTTAGTCGGTATTTAATTTTTTATAGTCATTCATTTGTCAAATTTTCTCAAGCTGAAAATATTTAGTTAATGAGTAAGTTGAAAGTATAAAATCAGACCAAATTCATAAATGTATCAATATTTAAAGCTACAGTCCATAACTTTTTTGGGGGTTAAAAATGATCCAAAATCAATATTTGAGCTAGGACATAATCAGCCAGTGTTCAAAACTATCACCTTACTTTAGCTTGATTCACAACGGTTAGGTTATAATAATGTTCCCTTTCGATACTTCACTCGTACTGCGTCGCTAGACGCTTATGGGGAAAAACATATTTTTCTCAGAGGACTGAAGACTTTTTTAATCACGCAGTGTGACTGCACGGCCATTGGTTCGTGCAGTAAATAAAAACGAACCAATGGCTCATCAGCGCCGCTGCACGAGCCTATGGCAGCAAAGCCCGCCAAAAGGGGCGGGGCCAGCTTCACCATAGGAAATCAGATCAATTCTCCTTCAGCGACGACTTCTTCCCTTCGCTGATCTCAGGACTAAAGATGCTCGCCGTTGACATGCCTCGCTGCAGATGAAGCTGCCTTTTCTTCTGCGCCTTCTCGCTGTTTCTAGCCCGCTCTCCGAACTGCTTTAGCGATTGACGCAGATGCCAGCTCGTTCCCTGCAGCCATCCGGCAAGCCTAAAAAAGCAAATTTCTCTAAAAGAGCTTGCAGCCTTGTTGCAAATGCCGCACCGTCATTGCGCGTCGTGCAGAATCGCTCTGCACGATGGTGACGGCCACTCAGAGTGCGTTTCCTACTTGAGTAAACCTCACGCGGAAGCCGCTCTGACCGAGATGGAATGTTCAAATTGCGTGAACATGAGTCTCGCCACTCTGTGCGCTCGGATCGCTTTCTTTTCAGAGAGCGAAGCCGCTACTCACACCCTCCCGTTTTCTTCCTCCCAGGGACCTGTGAGGAAAAAACAGCAGGGAAATGGGATTAAGCGCTCAGCAGCGAGTGAGCTCACACCGGCTCAGATCCCGTGTGCCTTGCCCCCGCCAAGCAGAGAGGATTCTCCTGTTCTCTTCGAGCACGCGAACCAACATCATTCGGCTGGTGGGAGTGACATGGTCTTGTTTGGTGCTGTCGAGGACGAGCTATTAGATGACAGCATGTCTCTAATAGCATCAGACGTGGAGGAGATGTCGTGCTCTAATGTTGACCCCACCCCTTCATCGTCTGCCGAGCCCACTCGTAGTCGTCTGGAAGAATGGCTCCTGCCGGGGTGTCGTTCGGCCCCTCGTCAGCGAGCCTCTCCATTTTTCCCGGAGGTCCATGACGGGCTGACAAAGTTGTGGCGCGATCCGTACTCGGCTCGCCTTTGCTTTAACTCTTCTTCTGCTCTCTCCTCAGTGGACGGCGCCAAAGAGAAGGGCTACGAGAGAATGCCCCCTCTGGACGAGGCAGTGGCTGCGCACCTTTGCCCGCCCTCCACTATTGAATGGAAAGTGAAGGTCGCTCACCCCTCCAAGCCCTGCAGGACGACTTCTGCCCTCGCTGAACGAGCGTATTCCTCCGCCGGCAGGCCGCCTCAGCGCTTCATTCCATGGCTGTGCTCCAGGTCTTTCAGGCCAAACTCCTCCAGACCATGGATAAGTCAGGACATGATGCCGCGGCTTTCAGGGAGCTGCGCAGCGCTACTGACCTGGCTCTTAGGGCCACTAAAGCCACAGCGCAGGCCATATGGAGGTCAATGACCAACCTAGTGGTGTTGGAGCGCCACTTATGGCTAAACCTCACAGAGATTAAGGAGGCAGGCAAGGTCCCTTTCCTCGACTCCCCAGTCTCCCTTACGGGGCTCTTTGGACCTGCTGTCGAGGGGTTTGTGGAGCGAATCACCGCGGCTCAAAAGTCTTCCCAGGTCATGCGACACTTTCTGACAAAGCAGTCCAGCTTTGCAACGGCCACTAGTCGCCCCAAGCCTGCTCCAGCACAGCAGCCAGCTGAACCTGCGCTGTCGCCCGCTCAGCCTGCTCAAAAGCCTGAGCCTCGACAGCGCTGCCGCTCTGCCAAGCGCTACCTGCGTCAAGGACCTATGGTGGTTCGAGCAGGGCATGACGATGGGTTTGGTTTACAGAAGAAAGGTCATCACGACATATGCCTCCAACACAGATTGGGGGGGCTCTGTGTGATGGCAGACCGACCTTCGGCTCCTGGACGAACGTGGAACGCCAGCTGCTTGCATCCTTGAAATGACGGCAGTATGTCGAGCTCTTCGGATCTTCCTGCCAGTCTTGAAGGGACACCACGTGCTAGTTCGTTCAGACAGCATGACGGTGGTGTCATATATAAATTGCCAGGGCGGGCTCACCTTGAAATGCCTTTTCGAGATAGTAAAGCAGCTCTTGGAATGGACACATCTCAACCTGCGTTCATGGAGAGCAGCTCATGTGCCTGGCGTACTGAACCAAGGAGCAGATATGCTCTCTCGGAAAACAACGTCCCCTCAGAGGAGTGGATGCTCCACCCACAGACGGTTCAGAAAATCTGGCAGATCTTTGGCAGGGTAGAGGTCGACCTCTTCGCCTCCAAAGACAACTCTCACTGCCAAACTTACTTTTCAAAGGACAAGGACACGTTGGCCCACGAATGGCCCAACCTCCTCCTGTATGCCTTTCCCCTGATCACTCTGATTCCTCAGGTAATCAGGAAAATCAGGGAGCACAAGCACAGAGTGCTCCTGGTGGCCCCACTCTGGAAGAACCATCATTGGATCTCAGAGCTATCTCAGCTGCTAATAGCAGCTCCATGGCCCATTCCCCTGAGGTGGGACCTCCTCTCTCAGGCGAACAGAATGATCTGGCACCCCCAGCCCGAGCTGTGGGCCCTGCATCTCTGCGCTCTCGACGGGAATCAATAGATCTCCCTGAGAATGTCCTAAATACCATCTCACAGGCTAGAGCCCCGTCTACGAGACGCCTCTACGCCCTTAAGTGGTCGGTTTTCTCCGCCTGGTGTAAGGCCCACGGCGAGGAATCAACAACATGTGACACATCAGTGATATTATCCTATTTACAGGATCTGTTGGATAAGGGCAGCTCCCCTTCCAGGCTCAAAGTCTATGTGGCAGCTATAGCAGCTTCTCATGCTCCTATAGCCGGACAGTCGGTGGGCTGGAACAACCTGGTTGTCCGTTTCCTGAAGGGTTCTAGGAGGCTTCATCCGCCCCAACCCCTCACAGTCCCTACATGGGACCTGCCCACGGTCCTGAGAGCCCTCAAAGGCGCCCCCTTTGAGCCACTACAATCTGCAAGCTTAAAATCACTGTCGCTCAAAACCGCTCTGCTGCTGGCGCTAGCATTGCTGAAGTGAGTAGGTGACTTGCAGGCCCTTTCGGTAAGCCCTGCCTGTCTTGAGTTTGGGCCTAACGACTCTAAGGTCGTCCTAAAACCAAGACATGGTTATGTCCCTAAGGTGCTCTACACTCCATTTAGAGCCCAAGTTATTACACTCTCTGCACTTCTCCCTTCTGAGGAGGACCAGGAGTTTAACCTTCTCTGCCCGGTCAGGGCATTGAGAACTTAAATTGAGCGTTCCGCGCCCTTTAGGCAATCAGAACAACTCTTTGTCTGCTTTGGCGGTTGCAGCAAAGGGTCTACGGTCACATAGCAGAGGATATCTCGATGGTTAGTTGACGCTATTGCACTAGCATACTCCTGCCTGGGCCTCCAGAGCCCCATTGGAGTGAGAGCCCATTCCACTAGAGGTGTGGCCTCTTCCTGGGCGTAGTCTTGTGGTGTGTCCATGGCAGACATTTGAGCGGTGGCCGGCTGAGCCTCGCCGTCCACATTTGCCAGGTTCTATAACTTGGATGTTTCGGCCTTACAGGCCCGGGTTCTATCTGTTTAAGTGGCACACGCCTATCTAAGCGGTCTATTTTCTTGCATTGCCTGATTCTTCAAGAAGGCTCTTGGCCCTATTTCTAGTGCTGAGGCTGTACTTATGACCGTTGGAACGATTATCTAGGCCGGACTGACCTCTATGATTTCAGCCCTCTTGCCTCCTGCAGGATTCTTCCTGCTCATAATTGGTCCCTTTGAGCCTTTATTGCTCAGGGCCAGTTTATATCAGTCATTCCTCTTCAGGGCATGGCGGGATTGTATTTGTTCCCCATAAGCATCTAGCGACGCAGTACGAGTGAATTATCGAAAGGGAACGTACTTTGTTACTTACGTAACCTCGGTTCCCTGAGATACGGGAACGAGTACTGCGTACTAGAGGCTGACATTTTTTCGGGAATCCCGCGGGTCATGGGAATCCAACAATGGGAAACAAAATCGCTACGAATCACGTGATTAGGACGGGACAGGAAAAAATGCCAGCGGGAGTGGGCGGAACCGGGAATAGTAATGATATACCCAACTTTATACTCAAATATATACAAATATACCGTTTATATAAATAAACTATAAACTGTATATTTTAATTCTGAACACAATTCTAGTTGCCCTGTCTCTTTATGTTCTCCTCCTGTTTGCTTTGGTGTGGCTGGTTAAGTGAATGACGCAGTGTGTGACGGACAGATTGTTAACGGCTGGTCTATGTGGTAACTGGTAATACACGGTAATGTCGGGCGGGACATCCAAACGCTCATCTATCATTCATCGACCTCAAATATGGCTTTTCATCTGAAAGATGTATGTAGTAGCAACTTTACATGGCCACTCAATATGATGTTAACCTAGAGAAATGTGTGCTATTGAAGTGTTTGTGTGGAGAGTGGAAGCTGAATAGCGCGCTCGCTGCAGGACAGGCGCCGCTGAGCTCACTTGCTCTTAAAATATCTGTATAATTTTTGGTCATACAGATAAAAGTAGCCTAATACATCTTTCGAATCTGTAAAGACTCTACGTTTATTTGCGTGCACTCAGAATAACAATGAAACGTTGCGCTTTAAAGCAAACAGGATGCGCTTTAGGTCTCTGTGAACTTGAGTGAGAAACTTTGAAACTCCTTCTTTGAAAAATATATCTATAGAGAGTGAAATGTCTACTTTCACTACTTTAAAAAAAAATTCCAAATAGAAAACGTGTGTGTTAGCATGGATGATTTACATGAAATGTAATGTGTGCATGAGCTGGCTTTCAGTTCAATATAATAACAAAAAACTACATTTTGGGTTTTTATTCAACTAAGGTGGGCACGCTGTGATCTGTACTATATTTTTACTGTAACTGACAGATTTCGGCAAAAAAAAAAAAACACGGGAGTGGGAGGGAATGGGAGTCATTCTTCCAGGAGTGGAACGGGACGGGATTTTCCCCCAGTTTTTTCGTGGGATTGGGACGGGACGAGATTTGTTTTTGTGGGAGTGGGACAGGAAAAGTTTGAAAATCCACTCCCATGTCACCCTCTACTGCGTACTGTGCCATGCCATTCTGCTGCACAACTCAGGTCGTCGCTTCAGTCGAATTGGCCTGATTTCCAATGGCGAAGCGCCCGCTTTTATAGCCAAATGGCCCCGCCCCTTCTGGCGGGCTCTGGCGGGCTTTACCGCCATAGGCTAGTGCAGCGCCGCTGACGAGCCATTGGTTCGTTCGAACCAATGGCCATGCAGTCACACTGCGTGATTGAAAAAGTATTCAGTCCCCGGAGAAAAAGTCGTTTTTCCCCATAAGCATCTAGCGATGCAGTACTCGTCCCCGTATCTCAGGGAACCGAGGTTACGTAAGTAACTGAGTACATTTTATAATTTGAGTGATACGGTTTTGAGGGAAATTCGAGCATGGCACTGCGTCATTACGTGACGTCTATAAACATAAAGAAGTTTTCCCGGCTACTGGGCTATTGCATGTGAGGATACTGCAGGTGGCGGATAGTTTAGCCTTTTCTCACAGCAGCTGTAATAATTAAATGTATCATTTTGATGGCGGATTGTAATCCAGAAAGGATTATGTGTTTATGAAACACATGTGAATGAAATTAAATTATATTCCAATTTTTTTTATTTTTTTTTGTTATCAACATTTTTTATTTTTATTTTTCATACATAACACAACATAAATTACATTCCAATTTTAAATGTGCTTCTGATTACTGATAGCCTGGGATTACACAAGATTTGTATTTAAAAAAAACAGTTTGAAGGGAGCATAGTTTGCTTTTTGGGTTAAAATAATTTCTTAATATGAAATTCGAAAGACATGACGATTAGATTAGATTGTACAGAAATTGAAATCTACACGATAATACACACTATACTCATTGTCACGCAATGCTGATGTTGTTGACATTAATAATTTGAGAATAAAGTATAACAATAATAAAAATTTAATGTGATATGAACTGATCGTTAGATTTAATCCCTATTGGTTGCGCGATTTATTGTAATGCTTTTTGGTCAGAAAAAAGTGGCACACTTGTTACTTGTTCAGATGGCAATATACGGTGAAAATTCTTATTTGGGTCATATACTCCAAGACGGAGGCTAGAATCTGTGATTCCTAAGTACAGTATCCACACAGTGCGGTGACTGACAGATTGAAACACATACTCCTCAAAACATTAGATTCATCGCGCTGCAGCCGTGCCGACACACAACCCCACCACAGAGCTGCAATTCCAGGTTTTCAAACAGAGATGGAGACAAAGAGGCAAAACTTACGAACTGCAGCTTTAACGGCAAATATGAAAATTGTTGTTGATATGAAAGACCTGGGGCCTCGTATATAAAATGTTGCGCAGAAACCATTCATAATTTGATTTTACGATCATCTCTCAAATATGAGTGCGTGTGATTCATAGAATGAATTTACGCACAGAAAACACACATACGTGCCTCTTTCAGATGTGAAATCTATGAATCGCAAATAATCTTGAACTTGCACCAACTGAATGGCTTCAGCTCTCTGCCTTGTAAACGACTCCTAATTTCATTAACATATTAAAGATCACCTGCCATTGTCCAAATCCTGTTTAGCTACAGCTCACGCAGCTCAAGTGTTTCAATCCACCACATTATTAACAATTGTTGGTTTATCGGCAACTATCATTTTTATAGATTTTTCTTTAAAACATTGTTAATGAACTGGGTGCATCCATGCCATATCAGAATGACAGTTATTCTGACTTACATAAGATAAATGTAAATATATATAAAATGAATTGATAATAATGAATAAAAATAAACTAAACATATAGTATGTAACTAACATAATATATTATAATATATAATATAAAATTAAACATAAAAATAAAATAATGACTATTACTTAAGTTTTGGTTTTGTCTATTATAGTTGTATCGATAATGTCTAATGTCCTGCTAACTAAGATAAATAAATGTAAATATAAATATAAATAAATATATAATGACAGAAATAATCTAATAAAAATATGTTATATATTAAATAATATATTGACATTTAATAAATATAAAAATATTATTAATGCATCAAGAACACCATTATAATTAATTATTAAACGCATCTTAAGTTAGTATCTAGCTGTGATATTCATGTTTCCTTCAACAGTTTTAATCAAAATCTTTTAACTACATGTACATTTAAACATTTAGCAGAAGTTTTATCCAATGGAAGCAATCAAAATCAACAAAGGAGCAATGATATGTCTCAGTTAGCTTAACGTTATGTTACGTAGCAAAGTTTTTATATATTTTTTATTATATAATAAATAAAAAGAAAACAGATGGAACAGAGAAATTATTACTGGCATGAATTGCATTCCTTACCTTGTCTTCATTATCATTATAATTTACAAAATAATAATAGAAATAAAATCCCTTCAATAACATCCATTGTTGATGGATTAACAGTGGAGTGTATGTTTTAAACACACACAGCTCACACACGTGAGCAACACTTAGAGCTATAGATCTAATGATTACAAATTATTCATTAATAATGTGTTATAATATACTGCATCAAGAATACCATTATTAAACAGGCCTTAAGTTAATATCTCATAACATATGTCCTTCAACGGTTTTAATTAAAATAATTTAATTACAGCCATGAATCGCATTATTTGAATGTATTATTAATGTGTTATAATACAATGCATCAGGAAAACCATTATAATCCATTATTTATACAGGGCTTCATTGCCATATGAACTTGAACTTGTTTTTGTTTTTTATTTAGGAGATGCTGTTTCATCCAGGGCAGTTTACAGTCGGCCGGTTTAAATGAGTTCCCTGCAGCGTCCCAGCGTTCCGTGTCTCGCTCTAGGGCACAATGCTGGAAGAAAACCCCAGCGGCTGAACAGCTTAAATGACGTCCCTACCTGGGATCCAACAAATCTTCAGTGTTACAAACCCAAAACTCAACCAATGAAGTAGGATGTGAACACATCATGAAAACAGTGAGGAACTATCTTTTCATTTCAACATCACGGGAGATTTCGACACTAATGGATAAATGTAAATCATACCGAACTGTGATCAGCCAGTCCTGAGGTGTCAGTGTCCCCCGCCAGTAAATATCCCTCCACTAGATGAAGGCAATAGTCCACCGAAGAGCCCACCAATATGGAGAGAGAGATGGCTTCAACTGCACCCATCTCCCATCCCAGCCAATACATCACCGCCACCACCAGACACACCATACCTGCCAACACACATCATGCCAAGAGTTCATGCTTTTTAAAAACACTCCAGTGTCCCGTTTCAGGGTCCTACTGTTTAAAAACGCTCAGTTTTTTCCATTATTATTATTCCTTCCCCTACTTGAATTCAAGCATCATTGCACATTTTTTAAATCTATTTCCTTGTTTAGTTGGACACGTAGGAGTGGGGATGATTTCCCCAGTCTCTTTTCATTTCGCATAATTTGTAAATTCGTTCAGTCTGAGTAATCACTTGTAGTGATAATGTTCCCGGTTGAAAGCGAGTTAAATTACGATCATGTCTGGCATATTGTATTAACATATAAATGAGATGGGAATAGAGGCAATGATTTTCACCGTCAGTACATATTACACGAGTCAATTAAATTCAACAGAATGGCTGAAGCAGGCATTTGATGGCACCGTCCAAACGGAGACACTGATGAAAATTAGTTGGCCGTAATAAATGGTGGTAAAATATTTCAAGGGGTTACATTAAATTACAGAGTCAGTCTCACATAAGCATATCCAGGTCACATTTAATGCAAAAATAAAATGACATTATAAACTTAAGAATCAACCATTTTAAGACAGTTTTACATTTTTTTCATTATGAGTAACTGCCCATTTGACCTCTAAATTTGTATTGCTGTAATGTATTTTTTTTCTGTAATTCTCATTATTCTCAATGCTGATTCTCACTAGACTGTCATATACTGTAATCAGCATTTATTTTGTATTATGTATACACTAGTACAGTTTTTATTAATATTTTGAATTAGTTTTTATTTTTTCTATTTAGCTTTAATTTATTTCTGTTTTGCTTTTAGTAATTTTAGTACTTAAATTAATTTATTTGCGAAGACAAGGTCTGTAATTTTAGTTTTTATTGTTTTGTAATGTTTGTAATTAGTGATGGCAAACGATTAATCGCGATTAATCACATCCAAAATAAAAGTTTTTGTTTACACAATATGTGCGTGTGCTGTGTATATTTATTTTGTATATATAAAGACGCACACATAAACTATATATTTTGAAAATACCTGTATTTACATTTATATTTATATTCATATAAAAATATATTTTAAAAAATTTCTTAAATATATACATAAATATGTTTGTATTTATATATACATAATAAATATACACTGTGACACACACATATAATATGTAAACAAAAATTAATCGTTTGACAGCATTATATTTAAAAAATAATACATTTTTGGCACCACAATAATGTTAATTTTGGGACAAAATAAATTATTTTAATTTAAAATAATATCACTATGCAAACAAATTTAAATGACTGTAAAAAAAATAGGCTTAATATTAATTGTGCATAATAACATTTTCTTTGCAGACTGGTTTTTTTGTTTGTTTTTTGTTCTTGTGATTTTTATGCTGAAATTAACAGCGGAGGTTCACAACAAAAAAAATTACACCAATAGTTAATATTGTGTACAGTCACTCAGTATTTGGACAGGAATGACATACCCAGAATGCTCAGCAGGATTGGCAGCAGCAGCAGCAGATGAGCAGTAAACACAGCTACTGATGCAATGCAAATGGCAAGTGACAGCAGCAGACTGTAGAGGGCGCTCTCTACACCTACAGTCACAGGGCAGTGCATAAAGAGCAGTTCAAAGACGTTAATGCAATATAAATAGAACATCTGACTGCAGATTCGTTATTGTCAGTTGTTGAGAGTGAAGTTAATGAGCACTCATGTTAATGATGTCTGCACCTCAGACTAATCGCTCTTAAATTGCTCATTTATTCAAGCAGGGCCATTTTTATCAAAGCTCCTTTCTGTCTTTGCCACGTTCTATTTTTGCTCTCTTGCCTATGATTTCCATGAAGATCTGTTTCCAGTGTTGGCAGGTCTGGAAGCCTCGTCTCAGAGCCGAGGATGCTGGGAGTGATGCGAGCTGCTTCTGCAGGAAGCTTTCCCATTGGAGGAAATCAGAGTGAGTCTGAAACGAAGACTTTCCCTTGTAGGTGGTCTGAAACACAGAGATGAAGAACCCTTATATAAAAATTAGGGCTGTCAAGCGAATAATTAATACATGATCAGTTAATTTAGCTGAGAACCATCACCAAAAAAATTATATTACGCAACGCCTGAAATAGTTACCTAGCTGGGGACTACTTTCAGGCGCTGTGTAATATCATTGCGTCCGCTGCGCCCATGGTACAGCAGCAAAGTTCCTTGATTATTACGCCAGAATGAGAGTATAGTTCCTAGCCATATCGGCCTAGAAAATCACAACTTTTAATTTTCCATCAGTCTTAGTACACGGTGTAACCACAGAAGAGTCAAGTTTTAAATAGGAAAAATATCGAGACTCTTTGGTCATTTTTGAGCGAGACGCTAACGGTCTAATCCGATTCAATGATCTATGCTAAGCTACGCTAAAAGTGCTACCGCCAAACCCGGAGATCGGCTGAATGGATTCGAAAACAGTAAAACTCAACTGTTTAACTCTTGGAGAGTTGTAAAATGAGCCTATTTTCAAAAAAAGAAAAGAAAAAGTGGAGTGTTACAATGCTACATAAGGGGATACAAGATCTATGTGTTGCGTTTGAACCAAGAAAACCTTCTCTAAATAAATATATGTGATCTACTATGGTTTAATATTTGTTTGGTGAAGCTATACCAAAACCTAAAATCTGCATGTGTATATACTGTTTACATGTATTACTATTGTTTAGTCAGTAACACTTTACAATAAGGTGCCAATTGTTAACATTATTTAATTTATTATTAATATATTATGAGGTTTTAAACTTTTAAACTTATTAATTGCCATAAATGTTTTGTTTTTTCATTTCATTTTTCATTTTTTTTTTTTTTATCTGAAATTTTTTTTTTTACGTTATATTTATGGGCTTTTATGCCTTTAATGTGAGAGGGCAGTGGTTTTGTTCAGAGCCATTTAGAAATTTTTTGTGTCTAAAACACAATATTAAAATCTTGTTTATTGTACTGTTCTACAAAATCAATATCATATTTGCAATTGTGCAGATATTTGGGGAAAAACAGCACTCTTGCTTGTGTGATATTGCTAAACACAAAGTCAAAAACTAATTTTTGTCATCATATTTTTAATTTTAGGGGCAAATATGTAACTGCATTCATAGGCTTAAACATGCAGTCTGTCGTCCTGCATCATGTTCATCAGCAACCATATGCAACGTAAGATGATGTACAGGCCAGTGCGGGTGCTTTAAATGCATTAATAATTTTAACATGTTTTTTTCAGAATTAATCGCAGCAAATTAATCCATTAAATTGACAGCCCTAATAAAAATGCTTAACAATCTTGTGTAAGAAGTAAAGTAATGAAGCTATTTTTGGTGCTGTCACACTCGCACAAAGGGTGAAAAAGCACCATAAATGTATTTAATATGACTCAAAGACACTTTTGTGCGAACCATTGAAATGCAGCAATGAACTCACTGATTCAAAAGCCATAGAGATCCAGTGCACTCTACCGCCCTGCATGCCCACTGCACCATGGGATAGCTGGCCAGGCAAGAGATTGGGCTCCGGAAGAGAGTGACACTCAGGATGGAGTAACGGCAGGATGGATGTGAGGCTGTTACCTGCAGGAGAGAAAAACATGACGTGACCGAATTTAAGCCAAGTCATATTTATATAACGCTTTATACAATACAGATAATTTCTAAGCAGCTTCACATTAAGAAAACAGTTTTAATGTTAAATCATCAGTTCATCAGTTGTATTCATCACAGGAGTGTTGATGTAAAGTTAGTGTCATTATCCAGCTCAATTCAGTTCAAATTTTCTTCTCAATCAATAATATAGCCTAATAATAGTTGCATTTAAAAGGGTTAAGCAAGCATTTCAGATTATTCCTCCTCACCTGATGGCAAACACTGAGCTCCACCAGGCTTTACCAGATTGGTATTGGCACTGATGGTTTTGCACAGCTTGCACAAGTGCCCGATCTCATTGAAAACATCAAAGTCTGGATCATAGATCACACTACCCTTTGAGGGAGAGGAACGTCAATAATCATTAAATTAATAATTCATAAAACAGCTTCAAAGGAAAACAATCAATATACAGTGTAAAGACTGAGACCACATCAATAGTCATGTGTTTTTTGAAAAAAACTGAAAAGATGGACGTAAAATTATTACCCTTTAAAGTCTGACATATGAAACAATAGTCTGAAAAATCTTTTCTTGAGCAGCACATTTGATTGTATGGCTCGTATAGTAAGATATAAGAGAATATGGAACTCATACTTAGAGGACAAAACACCTCAGATTTATTCAAAGTGTCAAAGTGAGCAAAAATGCAATTTGCTGCAGATGCTGATGTTTACATGGCAAATTAAATTCTGATACCTTGTAATATAAATCAGTGAGATCTTTATAACAGTGCAACAGACTAATTACATAAAATGCATATAAATTTCAGTTGTCACTCTATATCTCGCAATAATATGTGTTAGGAAGTTAATATTTAAGTGCTTAGTTTTATGATTAAAGCTCTGTAGTCCCAAACATGCAATGCAATACAGTGAGGATTGAAAGATTAACAAATAAACGTCCCACAAAAGCCTGATGATCATATTTGACACTCATGATTAACATGATTTAAAAATAAAACATTTACATTTATTTTATTAAACTCAGCAAGGATTTCATGGCAAAAAGACATGTAAACCACAAGCTAAAATGTATTTTACTTGCTAAGACGTGTAAACTATAAATCAAATGATAAAAGGCATGTAGTAGATCGTGTTCAACAGGCTTTTCAGCAAAGTTTTCAGCAAGTTTTCAGCAAAATGTGTGTATAAAATCATGCAGTAGGCTTTATAGGGTTGAGGTTCAAGGTCATGAGTTATAGACATGAGGAAATTAGTTTCTTTCAAAACACAATAAAATTATTCGCAGCAGTTTTATTTTTTTGGGGTGCCTGGCATTTTTTGTTGTTAATACTAGTGGGAGTTGTGGAAAAAGTTTCAAAGCCTGCAGGGCTTCATACTTTGAAAATCCACCAGAGACAGTTAACTATCCAGCTTTGTCTTGCTACTTTTAAAATGACTTGGGACAAATTAATTCTAATCTCTAACTATTTATGAATCACAGTATGCCAAATGGGATTTGATTCTATGATTCTCCCCCTAAAGGCATAATTGAAAAAAAAGAAAAAAAAATTGCTTTTAATTTAAATGCAAGTCAATGTCACTTCGAGAGTCAAAAAAACAACACGAAATTAATACCTGTGGCTCCTGACGATATACTGAGGTCTACATTATTTTCACTCAATATACCATAAGGAGCCACAGGTATTAATTTTGTGTTGCTTTTTTGACTCTCGAAGTGACAATAACAATTGGCTTGTTTTCATTTTGTGAACTGTCCTTTTAAGTTACAAGCCATTGTTGGATGTTGACTATGATTAATCCATTATCATGAAGAGACTTTATATTCATAATTCCCTTCTGCACGCAGTGGAAAGAGTTGTATTTTGTCTTACCAGGTCTCCAATAACATGGTTGTCTGAGTGCTGAGTGCGGTTGACGCCCAGTATGCCGAACACCACGAACACCATGGCTCCAGTGTCCACTAGAGGACGCACTGCTGGTTTCCCACACTGACCTCCACTGCAGGGGTTAAAGCCGGAGGTCCTGGAGATCTTAACTTGGGTAGGAGCTGATCAGATATACAAGATGTAGCTGACACTTACGAAATAATTAAACAATAACTGACAGAAAATTAACCATTTAGTGTTTAAATGAGAACAATTGCACATGGGTATGTTTCAGAAGCAACATGTTGTTGAATCGCTTTCGTTTTGGGATAGCCCAAACTAAATTTTGTGCTTTATATGTTATATGTATGTATATGGGAAAGCCGATTAGTCACCAGAAGAGACGGACGACAGCTCGCGTAAGTGTTTTGAATAACTTGGTCGCAGTTCTATTGTTTAAAATATTTACTTGCTACTAGGAAGGAATAGTTCGTTTCCTACCTATTTCTACTCTGCATTTTCGTTGTTTTTCTGTTTGATTGCACTTACTGGTAATTAGAATAATTTGCGCCTCAGCTGAGAACGAGCCTGTGTGATTGTGCAAAGTGTTAGTTTCGTCTTGAGCTATTAGCAGTCCTACCTTATTGGCTGGGCTGATCAGAAACCGGCAACAGCTGTTTTCACTCTAGTTTCTTAGACTGTATTTATTTGATGTCAGAGCGCTGACGCGGAAGCGTTCAGCCTCCTCGTGTGAAGACCAACGAGTGTAAAGACAGACAACTTACTCCGCGACTTTGACCGAGCAACGACACAGAGCACACACTTAAGTATCGTTTTATCTTCCCTCATGCTTTCCTATCCTCTATCCTCTATCATGTGTTTCCAAACCATTCCGGTTCTCTCTCTACCTCGCTCTAAAAATACACGCAGAAGGTTACGTAACCCTGCTAACCTGCGCAATCTCCACATCTTCCACTGCACCTCTTTCTTTCTTTGTAGGTCTTTGGAATTGCCAGTCAGCTGTCAACAAAGCCGACTTCATTTCTGCATTTTCCTTACATTCCACACTCAGCATCCTGGGCTTGACTGAGACCTGGATTCGTCCAGAAGACACGGCAACCCCAGCTGCTCTCTAACACAATTTATCTTTCTCTCACACCCCTAGGCAAGTTGGCCGGGGTGGGGGCACTGGTTTGCTCATTTCTAACAATTGGAAATACTCTACCCACTCTCCCTTAGGCAATCTCAACTCATTTGAATCGCATGCCGTTACTGTGACAGCTCCTATAAGACTCCAGATTGTGGTAATCTACCGTCCCCCTGGCCAAATACCACCAACCTTCCTAGATGAGCTGGACAGACTGCTGTCCTCTTTCATGGAGGATGGTACTCCACTCTTAGTCTTCTGCGATTTCAACATTCACCTAGACAGGCCTTATGCTACAGACTTCCAGTCACTCCTAGCTTCATTTGATCTCAAACGCCTCACCACTACTAGCACGCCCAAATCAGGCAACCGACTCGACTTAATTTACACACGCAATTGTTCTACAGATAACATTCTGGTACAACCACTACATATCTCTGACCATTTCTTCATTACATTTACTTTACATTTTGCTACCCAGGTGCCACCATCTCCCTTACCGGTTACTTTCAGACGCAACCTACACTCCCTTTCCCCCTCCCTTCTTTCCTCTGTAGTATCCTCCTCTCTTCCCTCGCCTACCCATTTCTCTTCTCTGGATGTAAATGCAGCCACTGACACTTTATGCTCTACCTTAACCTCTTGTCTAGACGACATCTGTCCTCTCTCCTCTAGGCCAGCACAGGCTGCTCCTTCTAACCCCTGGTTATTCGATGTTCTTCGTGAGAATCGGACCAAACTCAGAGTGGCTCAAATGGCGCAAATCAAACGATCCGTCGGACCTGAGTAGGTATCAGTCTTTGCTTTCATCTTTCTCTACTGAAGTCCATACTTCCAAATCCTCACATTTCCACAACAAGATCACCAGCGCTCCAGACATGCGTAATCTCTTCAGAACATTTAATTCTCTCCTCTGTCCCCCTCCTCCACCTCCCACCACTTTGATAACCACTGATGACTTTGCCTCTTTTTTCACAGACAAAACTAGAACAATCAGTAACCAGTTCTCAACTCCACAGGACCTCCAATTAACCACATCCACTGCTCTAACTCCCATCTTCTCCTTCTGTCCCCTCACCAAGGCAGAAGTATCCAAACTTCTCCTCTCCAGCCATCCTACAACATGTCCTCTCGACCCAATCCCCTCACACCTTCTCCAAACAATCTCTCCCACACTCTTACCGGCACTCACACACATTATCAACACATCTCTCCTCACAGGCATCTTCCCCACAGCATTCAAGCAGGCTCAGGTAACCTCACTGATCAAAAAAAACCTACATTAAACGTTTCTCTTTTAGAAAACTACAGACCTTTCTCTCTCCTTCCATTCGTAGGGAAAACACTCGAACGAGTTGTCTTCAACCAGCTCTCACGGTTTCTTTCACAGTACAACAAACTGGATGCTAAACAGTCAGGTTTCAGGAGTGGCCATTCAACAGAGACTGCGCTACTCTCAGTCACTGAAGCCCTGCGAACTGCAAAGGCTGATTCCAAATCGTCAGTCCTCATTCTGCTGGATCTTTCTGCTGCTTTTGACACTGTCAATCATCAGATTCTCCTGTCTACCCTCTCATCACTGGGCATCACTGGGATTCCACTTCGCTGGTTTGAATCCTATCTCACCGGTAGATCCTTCAGGGTGGCCTGGGGAGGGGAGGTATCCAAACCACATCAACTGGTCACTGGAGTTCCTCGGGGATCAGTTCTTGGACCCCTCCTCTTCTCCACATACACTACATCGCTGGGTCCCATCATACATGCACATGGCTTCTCCTATCACTGCTACACTGATGACACACAGTTCTATCTCTCTTTTCAACCAGATGACCCAACGGTAGCTGCACGGATCTCAGGCTGCCTGGCGGACATCTCGGCGTGGATGAAAGAACATCACCTACAGCTCAACCTGGTAAAGACGGAACTTCTTGTCTTCCCTGCCACTCCGACTCTACAGCATGACTTCAAGATTCAGTTAGGCTCATCAATGATTAACCCATCAACTTCGGGCAGAAATCTTGGTGTAATCTTTGATGACCAGCTGACCTTCAAAGAGCACATTGCAAAGACTGCTCGATCCTGCAGGTTTGCACTACACAACATCAGAAAGATCAGGCCCTTTCTGACAGAGCATGCTGCACAACTTCTTGTCCAGGCCCTTGTTGTTTCTAGACTGGACTACTGCAATGCTCTTCTGGCTGGTCTGCCATCAAACACAATCAAACCTCTACAAATGATTCAGAATGCAGCGGCACGACTGATCTTCAACGAACCCAAAAGAGTGCATGTAACATCTCTCTTCATCTCCTTGCACTGGCTACCAGTGGCAGCTCGTATCCAGTTCAAGACACTGATGCTTGCGGACAGAACTACCACAGGCTCAGCACCCTCCTACTTCCACTCACTATTACGAACCTACATCCCCTCCAGAAGTTTGAGATCTGCTAGTGAGCGACGCCTTGTGGTACCATCGCAGAGAGGCTCAAAATCACTCTCCAGAACATTCTCGTTCACCATTCCTGGCTGGTGGAATAATCTTCCCACCCTTATCCGGAATGCCGGATCCCTGGCAATCTTCAAGCAACAACTGAAAACTCATCTCTTTCGGCAGTGCTTGACTTCATGCTAAACTCAAAAAAAAAAAAAAAAAAAAAAAACTTTCCCTCTATCTTTCTCTCCACTTACTAGCTTGTACTTATTTGAACAATGACTGAGACTTGGTGTTATGAGCACTTCCTCTGTCTGATTGCCTCTTCAAGATTAATCGCTTTTGTATTCCCCAATTGTAAGTCGCTTTGGATAAAAGCGTCTGCCAAATGACTAAATGTATATGTTAATAATAGGCATGCTAATAAGCAACTAGTTAATTGGGAAGTCGTGGCCTAATGGTTAGAGAGTCGGACTCGTCATCCGAAGGTTGCGGGTTCGAGTCCCCGGCCGGCAGGGATTGTAGGTGGGGGGAGTGAATGTCCAGCGCTCTCTCCACCCTCAATACCACGACTGAGGTGCCCTTGAGCAAGGCACCGAACCCCCAACTGCTCCCCGGGCGCCGCAGCATGGCTGCCCACTGCTCCGGGTGTGTGTTCACGGTGTGTGTGTGTGTGTGTGCATTTGTTCACTACTCACTGCTGTGTGTGTGCACTTGGATGGGTTAAACGCAGAGCACCAATTTCGAGTATGGGTCACCATACTTGACAATACGTCACGACTTAATATTGAGAATTGGTTCCTATACTAAAGTTTTACAGAGACTTCTTTTAAAAACATTAACAAATCTGACCCCATACTTCTTATTAATGGTAATATAATTTTTAGGAGTAGATTAGCAGGCTTCAAAACTAATAGACTTGGACTAAAGCCACAGAACTCTAATTTTAATTTCATGGGGTCTTTGAAAATTGATTGTTCTCACCACAGGACTGCAAATGAACTGCAAAAAAGTGAAAACCTGAACACCTAGAATCATTATTTCATTCTACATGCATATACAGTTCAGTCTAAAATCTTGATGTTTCTCAGCTAGCCATTGCCCACACTGCATAACCAGATCTCTAAAGAAAAACTCCAGTTGTAGATACGTTTAGGTCACTTAAAAGGTCACTCATGTGTAGACCTGTGTGAAAAATGAGCACACTTTAGCATACTTATTGCAGTATAATGCACTTTAAAAGCATATACTTAAGTGTGAACTGAATGTAATGATTTTAGACACTGTGTGATAGTTAAAATTAATTGAAAATGTATTATAGATAAATGTAATTTCATAATTACTTCTTTTGTCTTTGAAATATGGTTAAAGTGTAACTGCTGAATGTAGTTTGTAGAATGTAGAACAAACTATAATTTCTTTCAGTTTTTAATGTATTTGTAATTACACATATATTAACATTAAATGTAATACTGAATATCACACTACAGTTATAATCAAGTACTTGACATGTGCTTTAGTATGTTAGTCAATGCATCAAAATAAATGCACTTCTTTAAAGCAATACCAAAATTGTATTAAATTTATTAAAGTAAAACTTTTAATTTGACATATACAAAGTGTGCTTTTTAAAAGTGTAATTAAGTGAGTTAAGTAACATAGTCATGAATGTGAACTGTCTTTTAAGGACACAGTAAGTGGTCTATTATTTCATTAATACTACTGTATATTATCTGCAAGTACAGTTTTTAAAAGTATACTTTTGAGGTATGTTTTTTTTTTTTTCTTTTTTTCACAACAGTTCTACCACAAACCTTAAAGGGATAGTTTAGTCACACTTTATTTTAAGGTCCAATTCTTGCTATTAACAAATCATTAACTACAACTTTTGCCTCAGCAAACTCCTAATTTGTTCTTATGTTTAGGTATTGGGTAGGATAAGGGATGTAGAATATGGTCATGCTGAATATGTGCTTTATAAGTGCTAATAAACAGCAAATGGGTTAATAATAGGCATGCTAATAAGAAACTAGTTAATAGTGAGAATTGGTCCCTATACTAAAAATGCTACCAATAATGTTTGTCATCATTTACCCTCAAGTCGTTCCAAATCTGTGTGAGTTTCTTTCTTTCTTTTTTTCATATTTAAAGGTTAATGGCTACCATTGCTGGTTGTTTGGTTACCAACATACTGGATTATTTTCTGTTCTGTTCAAGAAACACATACAGGTTTAGAACAACATGAGGGTGACTTTAGAATTGAAATTTTGGGTGAACTGTCCCTTTAAATTAAATGCGCAGCTTCAAATACATTAAAACCCCGGCCTGTACCTGCAGGTAGAGGTGCATAGAAGCTGCCCTGAGTGGGTCCATCCGGTCCAGAGCTGAACACACACCCTGGTGGGCCCTCACACACACGACTGGGGTACGGGCTGATCCTGTGCTGGGCGAAATACAGCTTCCTGCCCAAAATACAGACCAGATTCCTATCATCCCAGCTCACTTCCAGAAACTTTGATATGCTGAAATGGGGCACTGAGTCACACAAGGTTAAATGTTGCACAATGGAGGAGCAATAAAAAATGATTTCATCACATGTTTTTCACACTCGCCTGCTGTGCTGCTGCTCGACCGACGCCACGTAGAAGTCAAACTCTGATCTCCAGCGCCGGCTGGCGTCACACGAGCGCAGAGTCAGCATCCAGCGCGGCCGCGGGTGATACGCGTGAGACACGCACACACTCATCCGCGTGCTGAAGTTGCTATGGGCACTGCTGTAGGCCTGTTACCGTGACAACACATCCATCAGTGTTTGTCAGCTCAGATGGAAAGGGCTGTAAGGGCAATTGACGCGCACTGAGGTGATACGACATTACGCTGCACAAACTCCTCCGAGGATGATGGAATTCTGAGGGCTCCCTATAGATTGTGTGCATGGAAAGCTTTGTTTTTTCACTCAGGCATTAGCAGACGGGCGGTAATGGCTTTTGTTTGTGTACTGAAGGTATTTAAGCGATGTGAAAAACACATTTGCTAGCCATAATTATGTTTTCAAGAAAATGGCTTATCACAGCTGTCTCTCGACACGAATGTTTGTGCTCGCCATTGTTTCTTTTCTTTGCTTAATGGAGAACATTCAACTGGCAGCCGTGTGTGTGTGTGTGTGTGTGTGTGTGTTTATGTGGTTTATGAGGACACAAATTTGTATAATGACATGGGTATGACAGAGGTATTACAATATGAAGGTGGTTTATGAGGACACAAATTTGTATAATGACATGGGTATGACAGAGGTATTACAATATGAAGGTGGTTTATGAGGACACAAATTTGTATAATGACATGGGTATGACAGAGGTATTACAATATGAAGGTGGTTTATGAGGACACTGCCTATGTCCCCGTAATTCAAAAGGCTTAAAAAACATGCTAAATGGTGTTTTTTTGAAAATCTAAAAATGCACAAAGTCTCCTGTGAGGGCTAAGTTTAGGTGTAGGGTTGGTGTAGGGCAATAGCACACACAGTTTGTTCAGTATAAAAACCATTACGCCTATGGAGAGTCCCCATAAACCACAAAAACCAACATGTGTGTGTTTTTCTGGGTCAGGCAATCTGAATTGAACTGACCATGGCTCACAGGATGTTGAACTGGAATGACAGAAAGAGGAATTGAATTTGAATTTGAATTTAGAGTTGAATTTATTTCAACACTAGACAGAATATGAACACCGTCATTATTAATTTCACCACTTATTTGCCTGTAAAATATATTTGAGTATTGACATATTTCAATCCTGTCAAAATATTTAATAAAGCCATAAAACAGGTTTTGTTTTTGCTGTAGTCCCACAAATGTTCACCACATTTGTTTTCAAATAAAAATGTAAATTTAAATAAATGTTAATGTAAACTTAAATACAAAAATATTAATAATATCAAAATTTGTATCTGTGTAATTATGTAAATTAGAGCATTATAGGAAATTAATTGTGTTTCCTGTGTGGTCAATAAAAATAAAGGTATCATTAAATATGATATAAAATAAATAGGTTAATTTAAACAGGTGGCTAGCTTAAAACATTGGATATTTATAATAAATAAGTTTTAACATTGGTCCTTATGTTGTGTGTATGATACAGTGTTTTTGATAAGTAAAACTAATTGAAATTAATTGAAATAAACCTGACATAAAAATATAAATAATTACAAAAACTAAAAAAATAGAAAATAGAAAATGTTGGCAAATGAGTTGAAGTACTACAATTATTTAAACTAAAACCGAAATAAAATAAATTAAAGCTGAAAGTAAATGTGTAAAAAAAAAAAAAAAAAAAAGGACAAAGGACATAACAAAATTACTAAAACGTAAAAATGAAACTGAAAACATAAAAATAAAAGTGCATTCAAAATATGAATAAATACTTTAATAGTAAAAATAAATAATACTAAAAAAAACAGTTTGATGTTTAAATTTATAGCAAAGACTATAGAACACCCAAGACGTGTCACTCGTATAGTTTTGAATGGGAAAAAATGCAACGCTCAATATGGCTGCTCAATCGCAGGAAGCCCCGCCTTCTGAATGAAAGAGCCAATCGCTAATCGGTAAAGTCAGCGTTCTGAGACGTGTGCCTAGGACTGCGCATGCGCACTGGCTGATCTCGCCTGAGAAATAAGCTTTTTATAACGCTATTTCAGCAAAAGAAACAAAATTTATGATGCAGTTGTTGTCAGATTTCATTGGTGATTTCAAATATGAAACTGAATCGTAAGCTTAGTGAACAGTTTGGGAGAATTTGATGTTTCCCCATACAAAGTGATAGGAGCTGCACTTGCATGCCCGAGAGGCGTTTCAAAGATGTTATGACTTGCCTTAAAGGGACTTTGTTTATAGTGAAAATGAACAATATACTTCAAAGCCATACAGTAATATGAATTTCTTTGAATCTCATTACATTTTAACTTTGCTCCCTTAAATCCAAAATACAATTTCATATTTGCCTCCTTAATTCAAGTTCATCCCATAGCATAACTAGATTTTAAAGGCATTCTCAATTCATGTCAATATATTGCACACAATCTTGGTGTTTATGTGTGTGTTTGTGTGAATGTGTGGCCAAACAGACCTGAAAGAAGGGCACATCCCCATGTGTAGACGATGATGCCTGCCAGGGTGCAGGTACACTGGCACTTAGTGAATAACGATATAGAGGAACAGCAGAGCCCAGCTCCAGTTTAAACACATAGACAGTAAGGAGACCACCTGCAGAAATTCATAGAAACAGTGCTTTACTAGATCAAGGCAGCAGACATCAGATACCATTCAAAAGATTGGGGTCTTTATTATTTATGTATGCATTTATTTATTCATGAATTAAAGAAATGACTACTTTTATTCAGCAAGGGCACATTAATATGATCAAAAGTGACAGTACAGACATTTATAATATTACAAATGATTTCTATTTCAAACAAACTTAGAATACTAATATATATACTGTACATACAGTATATCTACATATATATATAATCATTATTGTAAATTGTAAAACTATTTCACAATATTACTGTATTATCTATTTTTAATAAAATAAAAGCACCCTTGGTGAACATAAGTCTTCTTTCAAAAAAAAAAGGGGGGGAAAAAGTATAAATATAGCAGCAAGCAGTGATTACCAGGGTTCAAGCACTTTAAGGCAAAAAAAAGAATACATGACATATTATTTAGCAAGCCTGTAACCACCTAAAGCAATGATTAAAACAAGCATGTTTGGCAATTCCAGGTAATTTACCATATAAATATTATGTTTTTAAAATTTATAGCTGTTTGCACCTAGTCAGATCTCCATACAATTTGGAATGCTTCTTTGGAATCATATGCTGCATGTGCTCACCTAATTTAGTGAAGTTCTGAGTTTTTGATCAATAATTATATGTTTTTGGGTATATTTGGCCACACCCATTTTCTAAATGACCCTGTTATAGCTAACCAAAGTGAAAAGTTCAATATTTATTTGATAATTATTGACCTAGAGAGGACAGAGAATTGTACTGCAGTGGTTTTCTTGAAATCAAGCAAAAAACCTAGGACTAGTTCACAAAAGTTTTTTTTTTTTTTTTATAATCTTGAATACTTAACAAACGATTTGATTGACAGCAGTGGTTTTTGAGGCAGTTGTTCAGAATGAGGAGATCTATAATATGATATGAATAATGTGAGCATGTATGAAAAGCTGCACAATCGTGTACACATTTGGAAATTGCAATATCACCCCCCAGCAGCTGATTTCTTTCAAATTTCTCACAGTCCTTTATGGCGAAGAGTCAAACAAGCCCACCCAGTTTCGTTCCGATTGGCCTCCATTAATAGGTACTCAAAATTCATTGACCAAAGGCAGCCATGTTTTTCGTGATACACAAATGTGCTCAAAGACTTTGGACGCAGGCAATGCATGTGAATTTTCCAGTCACTCAGACTAACAGATGCGTAGTTATAGCCATTATGTTTTGTCATATTATAGCGCCACACAGTGGCCAGACTCAGATTTTTCTCATGTGATCTCAGACTGAGTTCTTAATATGCGTATCGTGTTTGATGTAAATATCTCATTCCGTTAATAAATTATAGCTGTTTTAGAAAAAGTGTCCATGCCCCTTTCAAAAGTTTTGGCGTCCCTTTGCAACAGTGAATTTTATTTATTTTATTATCTTTTGGTTTGGTTCTGATTGGGCGAAAACCCTAGGACTAGTTTGCAAAACTAGGTTTAAAAAAAATCCAAAATAGCCGAAAATTTTCATCATGTGTTTTGTTCATCTTGACCCAAGGATTCCAGTGATATAAGACACTTGAGTCTGCAATAAACGCTTTAGGTATTATGAGCAATTTCATACTTTTGGTCACTGTAGCGCCCCCGTCAGGCTGATCGGGGCGAGCTTTGGTGACGTTGTAGACAGGATGGGTACTACCATCCCTCAAAGTTTCAGGTTTCTATTCCCTACGATTTGGTCTGCCCGATCACTTTTAGGTCAGAATCTTAACAATTACAATAAAGGGTTTCAGCATACTTGATCCTCTAAATATTACCAACCCTACCCTGTTCAGCTGAGAATTTTTGACTCTTTAATGTCAGGTAATATAAGGTATTAGGATGAACATGAGTCTTCATTATTTTTGAATATATTATGTTTATGCTAAAACATATTTCTCTCAACCCCTAAAAGTGCAATCCATTTATGACCTCACAGCTAATAGACATGAAATAAAAGCAACAGAACATTAATTTGGATTTAAGGGGGGATTTAAAAAACCAAATAACATTGCAAGCATGTCAGTGAATGTATATCAATAATGGGGTGCATTTGTTCACATTTTATTTTGTGATTTCACAGGAGCAGAGTTCAGGAGAGCGGTGTGTGTGAAAGCTGTGTGTGCCACATAAAATAGTGATGATCTACATGAACATGTTGCTCATAAAAGGATCCTATCTCTTTCTCTCTTTTTTTTTTACAGCTGGTAAGGGGTGGATTCAGAGAAAAATATTCTCAGTTAGCTACTGCAGGCAGGAGAGACTGCATAATAGCATAAAAAACGTCAAAAAGCCACTGCAGTTTAGAGAACATCCAAAAGTATGTTTTCACAGCACATTAAGTTTATTAGGTTAATTAACTGTGGGAGTTTAGTCAGAGTTTTATTTAAATGCACTTTGTAATTGTTAAGCAGACAGTTTATAAATACACTGTCAAACTAAAGCCAGATTAAAACTGGATTTTCATGGTGTCTAGTTAGACATTAGCTGTTATACAATTACTGTAGATAAGCTGTAGTATAGTAGCCAAATAATGACACTTTAGTCTTCTGTAGAGCTCCTTTCTGAATCAAATTTGTTTCATAACTGATGAAAACTGATATTGATGATAGTGCTAGGTAGTAAATGATTACATGTGTTCTGGATTACATAATAAATTCCAAAAATTAAGTACTTCTAATTAGATTATATTACATTTTAAAATACTCGTAATCAGATTACAGTTACTTTTTATAGATTACATGATTATATAATATGGCAATAAATGGTTCATAATTAGATTTTTTCTTTAAAAATTATTCTTTCTAAAATTCTACCGCTTTTTTTACATTTAGAAAGTCTTCCTGCTTTTCATCAACTCCAAACCCCATGTAGTTCCAGTTTGCAAAACCCTGGCATAATGTAATGTTTAATACACTGAATGATGTTGATAAAGAATGGTCAAAAGTAATCTAAAAGTAATCAAAAGATAGTGAGAATGCATTACCTAATTTGTGTAATCCAATGGATTACATTACAAACTATGATTTCCATTTGTAATCAGTAACAAACTACAATTTGTAAGTAATCTACCTGGCACTGTATGTAAATACATTAATAATATACATTGCCGGTCAAAAGTTTGGAATAATTAAGATTATTCAGTGTTTTGATATGCTATTATGCTTAATGTATTGCATTTATTTGATCAAAAATACAGTAAAAACATATTATAATAAATAATAAAGCGACTGGGTTGTTTTGACCCAGCGGTTGGGTTACTGCCCAGAAGGTTGGTTTAAACATTTAACCCACCTGTTGGTTGAAAACAATCCAAATCGCTGGGTTTTTCCACATTTTACTCAGCACTGGGTTGTATTTAACCCAGCATTTTTTAGAGTGGACAATATAACATATGTTAAACATGTTTTCTATTTGAATATATATATATATATACATATATATATATATAAAACACAATCTTCAGTGATAAAGGGATAGAAATGAAGAAGAGAACCTGTGTGGTCGACCATCTCAACCAACCTGGTTAGAGCAAGTTAGAGCACCTCAGTTAAGCTGGTTGAGGCCTGGTGAGCTGATTAACCGTGCTCTTAAACCAGTTTAAAAGCCTGAAAACCTTCTGCTGCTATGACCTGTTTTTTTCCAGCAGGGACTGCATCAAAGACTGATTAAGTTTTGATAAAACAGGTGTCAGTGTTTTTCCACCCTTTCCTCCCAGCGGAGCAGAGAAACAAACCTGCGAGCGTCTGTGTGCTGTTGTTGGATGCTGGTTTGGTCTGGTTTGAGGGAATTGTGGGATGATTCCCTGAGGTAGAGCTTGTGAAGTCAGCAGTGCTGTGCAGATTATGAGGTCGCTCCATAAAAACACCTGTGAGACACAAAGAGGTGGGACACATCAGTCTCTAACACTTCAGGCAACACTTTATTTTAAGGTCCAATTCTCACTATTAGCTAGTTGTGTTAACATGAATATTACTAGCATATTGGCTGTTTAGTAGTACTGCATGGCTTATTCTGCATGACCATTAAATTGTATGATCTATTAAATGTAATTTATTCTTGTAATCAAAGCAGAATTTTCAGCATCATTACTCCAGTCTTCAGTAATCTAAAAGTAATCAAACTTTACTTCATGATCCTTTAAGTACAATACGCTCATTTGATACTCAAGAAACATTTCAGATTATTATCAATGAAAGCAGTTATCTTTAATATAATGGTGATACATTATTTTTCAGGATTCTTTGATGAAAAGAGTGTTCAAAAGAAAAACATCTGTCTGAAATATATTTTTGTAAGAGGCTCTTTTTCGGTAATGTTGATCAATTTAATGCATCCTTGTAATCAAAGCATTAATTTCTTTCAAAAACAAATTACTTACCTCAAACTTTTCAATGGTAGTGTACATTCAAATAGGATTGAAAAGTATAGTATGGTATAGTTGATATTTTTGGCCTTTTTGCCATTTTATTTGTGATGTTTATTTGTCAGGATATAAAGAGATATGATAGAAAATTATGAGGGGATCAAGGAATAAGCTTCATTATTTTTCATATTTTGAATACCAGATTTTAAATCTGTTCTCAAACACTTATACAGTATGTATTCATATATTATGATTGAATAAATAACCACTGCTCTGTTAAGCATTATATAACGTTTGTTATGGCACATACTCAGATACTTGATTCCGATTCAATTGTGGCATTTCATGGTTAAATAAAACAATGTAACTGATAATGAATAATGTACCGATGTAGCTGATGAAAAAAATAAAAAGTAAAAATAAATCCCTTCAGGGTGACACTAGACATTATCCCTTATGTAATGGCTTATTGATGAAATTTGCCTGACACCCAAAAATTGGCACTACTCAAAAGCAAATGTTTCGGCTCATTGCCTGCTGCCTTCATCTACTGTATCTTTACCTAAGCAGAAAATCTGTAAGCTAATTAAATAAGGCAGTGCAAATGAGTCAAGCAATTGTTTTCAATGAGCCACTAGAGTATATACTCCAGCAGCGATATTTAGAAGACCTACCCGAGCACATATGGCAGGCGATGCCCTGGGCGCTGAGGTTGCTGCGCAGGTCCAGCAGTCTCTGCAGGTTGGTGTCTCTGTGGAAGAGCACAGGCGCGTGACTGGCCGGCCGCAGGAGACAACAGCACCACACCGAGCCCAGCAGAACCAGAACATACACACCTGCAACACCAGACAGGATGGATGTGAGAGGGTTGTAGTATGGAACAAGTGGACGGGGGAAAGATGTTTATCACAAAAAGCTAATGCTGGGATTTAACACTCATGTTGTGTTCTGGTCATTTTGATCCAAAATGCTAATATTAATGGACCGGACTAAATCTAAGACTTTGCTAAAACAGGATATTACAAATACTTTTGTCCATATAGTGTAAGCTCAGATCAATAAGGCCTACCATCGATCACCTCCAAAACGTAATACAAAACCCTTGCTGTTTGAAAGAAAACAAGTTCAGAAAAGGCTGAATCCGGTATTTGGTGATGACATAGCATATTGTGAGATTTACAAGCAATTTCCAAAAGACCAGTCATTTTTGCACAGCATAAGGGTTAAATGCATCCTGCTACATTATGCACGACTGTTTTGTTACTGTTTCTAAGTCTATAATTATAGCACCGTTGTATCAACACTGCTCAGGCTGCTCACCTAATAAGAGGAAAGAGCAGTGGTGGCCTGGGAGAAACCTGGCTCGAATTTAACGTATTGACATGCATTCAGCTGCATAAATATGCATTTACACAATAGCTGTTTGTGGAAAATTCTTGCTACGCTCCAACATGCTAATACAAGTTTAATTGCATTGTTGCAGACACATAAGGGATGCGGCTCATAGCTCCTTTGTTTGAACTGTGAATAGACTGACCTTGAGACTAAGAACAAAATACAGAGAGTCTGAAACAAAACAGCCAGGAAATTTTCATCTTACTTAAATTGTGTGTACATTTGCAGAAAAATCTGAATCTGACTTGCATGAGTTCACTATTGTACTCATTTTCAGATAATCATTTTTCAGACCTTTATACTTTTGTAAGCATTCTTTTATCAACCATTCTTTAGATCTTATGAAGGTATAAAGGTATATTTTTTTAAATGAATTTCAGTGCAATTATTAAGACACAATCCTGATTAAGCTACTATTATTTATAGCATTTATGAATTTTATAAATAATAATGCATCAGATTTGATTAGATTTTATTTTTATATTTTCATTGATTTTGTCATTTTATATTATTATTATTATTATTACTATTACAGTTAGTTACCTAGGTAACATTTCTATGTTTCAGATATTCATTTAAATAGTAAGCAACTCAGTATAGGCAATATTCTATATAAACATGCCAAATATCACACAACATTGTTGACATGCTACCTCATCGCATTGCAGTTTTAATTCAGTGAGTGCTGTCCAGATATTTTGCACTAATTTTGTGTAAAAATTTTACCACACTTGGCAGTCTTATCAAATACTGAGTGAAGAAAGAGATTGTGGCTGATATTACTGGTTCATCAATCACGCTGGAAATGGAAGGCCATGTCAAGAGCATTAGATTGTGGGATACACTATCTCATGCAGTAGATCTATTGTGCACTGCACACTTTGGCAAGTATAGTATATCCAGTCATTCAATGCATACAGAAAATTTGTATAATACTATACTTGTCACGAATCCTGGCCATGCTCTTCCGCTAACTCGCCACCAGATGTCACTCACTCACCACATGGACTCTTACACCACACAGCACACTGGACTGCACTTCCCACAACCCATTGCACTGACACACAGCTGATTACACGGATCACACAGCTGATTTCACTGATCACCCTATCACACACACTATTTAAGCCATGGACTTCCTCAGCATCAGGGCCGAGTATTGTATAACACTTATCACTCTCCCAGGGATAGCTACTTTATTGAGCCTTAGTCATAGTCTTAGTCTTGCCTTGTTTTTCTTGCCGTGTCTGACCCTGCCCGTGTTTCCTGGATTTACCCTTCGCCTCTGCCGTTTGGACTCTGTTCGACCCCCCTTTGGATACTGTTCGCCGATCGTCGACCCACGCTTGCTCCACGGACTGCTGCGTCTTGCCCTTGCCACACCTGTTTGCCACTGTCTGACCCTGCCTGTTTTCTGACCATGTTTTATAATAAAGCTTTGCATATGGATCCGCACGTCTCACGTCTCGTCAGCCCCGTAACAGAATACTCGGCCTCACAAGGATCCAGCGGCTTTTCAAGTGGACATTGGCCAGGTATGGAGTCTGCACGACTGTTATTAACCCTCGAGCAGGGCTCGCGACCGCTCGAGGATTATATTCAGGAGTACTTAGACCTCGCCTATTTTTCTGATCTGCCGGACTTTGCACTCATATATTTTTTTTGTGAGGGCATTAATCAGCCGCTCCGGTCACAGTTAATCCACGAGGGTCCCCGTTCATCTCTCAGTCAATTCATGGACTATGCTTTGCTGTGTGTGGGCTCTTCTTTTACTGTGGGTGTCGCGGAGGAACACGACACCGCATTCACTCGGAAAATGGCGGACACAACAGCATCCCGTTCTGTCACAGCTGCCAACCAAGAGTCTCTTCACGCCTCAGCTCCTCAGTCAGAGTCTCTTCACGCCTCAGCTACTCAGCCAGAGTCTCTTCACGCCTCAGCTACTCAGCCAGAGTCTCTTCACGCCTCAGCTACTCAGCCAGAGTCTCTTCACGCCTCAGCTCCTCAGCCAGAGTCTCTTCACGCCTCCGCCGAGCTACCAGAGGCTGTCACCAGAGATTTAAGGTTAGTCCTTCGAGTTCCCTGTCTGATATCCAGTGTGATGGACCCACCACTGATGTCGGTGCGAGAAGCTGGCATTCCCAGGGCCTCAACCCTGGCTGTTACAGAGACTGTTCCCTTGACCTCAGTGCTTCCCGTTATGGCGGTTGCCATTTTGAGTGTGTGGGCTGCACGCTGTGCTGCTGAGGCCTCTCCTGTTCACGAGTCTGCTCCTGAGGCCTCTTCTGTTCACGAGTTTGCTCCAGTGCCTCCAGAGGTGGCGGCTTCCGCTGCAGAACCTCCCGAAGTGGTGGCGCCCACTCTTGAACTCCCTGTCTACCCTGTCATGGCCATGGAGGCCGTTCCTGAACTCACTGTCTGTCCTGTCACGGCCACGGAGGCCATCCCTGTACTCACTGTCTGCCCTGTCATGGCCACAGAGGCCACTCCAGAACTTCCTGTAGCTCAAGTCACGGCTAAAGAGGCCATCAGTGAATCCACGTCCTGCCCTGTCACGGCTATGGAGGCTGTCTGAATCCACGTCCTGCCTTGTTACGGCTATGGAGGCCGTCTGTGAATCCTTGTCCTGCCCAGTCACGGCTATGGAGGCCGTCTGTGAATCCTTGTCCTGCCCAGTCACGGCTATGGAGACCGTCTGTAAATCCTTGTCCTGCCCAGTCACGGCTCTTGAGACCATGGATTCTCTCCCTGTGGTGTCTGTCTCTGTTCTCCCAGATCCCTGTTCCTGCCATGGTTTCCTGACCAGTCTGCCCTACCGTGGAGATCCTCTGCCTTGCCGTGGTGGTCTGGTGGTCGTCTGCCCCGCCATGGTGGTCTTCTGCTCGGGTCTGGTGGTCGTCTGCTCCGCCGTGGTGGTCTTCTGCTCGGGTCTGGTGGTCGTCTGCTCCGCCGTGGTGGTCTTCTACTCCAGTCTGGTGGTCATCTACTCTGCCCTGGTGGGCTCCTGGTCCGTCTGCTCCGCCCTGGTGGGCTCTTGCTCTGTCCTGGTCTCCGTTTCCGCCGGGGTGTCCTGCTCTGCCAGTTCTGCCTCAGTCCCCGGTCTTCCCACTTCCTCATGGACCTGGCCCTCCGTCCCTCCCCCTGTTCCGCCTCCGCTCCACCACCCTCCTGGACTATATAGGAGCGTCTGGAAGCCGCTGCTTGGGGGGGGGGCTATGTCACGAATCCTGGCCATGCTCTTCCGCTAACTCGCCACCAGATGTCACTCACTCACCACATGGACTCTTACACCACACAGCACACTGGACTGCACTTCCCACAACCCATTGCACTGACACACAGCTGATTACACGGATCACACAGCTGATTTCACTGATCACCCTATCACACACACTATTTAAGCCATGGACTTCCTCAGCATCAGGGCCGAGTATTGTATAGCACTTATCACTCTCCCAGGGATGGCAACTTTACGGAGCCTTAGTCATAGTCTTAGTCTTGCCTTGTTTTTCTTGCCGTGTCTGACCCTGCCCGTGTTTCCTGGATTTACCCTTCGCCTCTGCCGTTTGGACTCTGTTCGCTCCCCGTTTTTGGATTATTGCTCTCGTTTCTGGATTATCTCTCTGCCTTGCCCCTTTGGATACTGTTCGCCGATCGTCGACCCACGCTTGCTCCACGGATTGCTGCGTCTTGCTCTTGCCATACCTGTTTGCTACTGTCTGACCCTGCCTGTTTTCTGACCATGTTTTATAATAAAGCTTTGCATATGGATCCGCACGTCTCATGTCTCGTCAGCCCCGTAACAATACTATACATACATGCATATACAGTTAGATCCATATATATATATAATTTAGACACAGGCACAGTTTTTATTATTTTAGCTGCTAACCAAAACATATTCAAGTTACAGTTATGTGTGCTTAAAGTGTATGGCGCTTATAATATGACAAAACTATTTGAATTTGAATTGTGTAAATTTGAATTATTGACAAGTGTCATTTAACAAAACCGAACATTATGTGGCATTTAACATAGTTCTGAATTAGATTTTTTTAAAACTTGAATAATGAACATTTGAAATTTAACACAATTGAATTTTTTTTATGCCAGTTTTTTTAATAGACATTTATTTTCAAACAGCGGATTCTTTGTTCTGAATTCTTTGACTGCAAATATCCAGTTTTAAAATATATATATATATAGGCTATTTTTGTTCTGGCCACAACATATTAACTTGTGGGAGTGTGATAATATGTCGTGGCCACCATATATATATATATATATATATATAGGTGGCCACGCATGTAGATGCGGCCGTTCCAAGATGGCAGCAGCATCTACATGCCTGGATCGGTCGAATAGGGCATCTATCTATGTCTATGGGAACAACATCCATTTCTCGTGGCCACGAGTTTAATGTGCACAATGTGGTCAGAAGTTACCATGATAATTTCTTAAATTCAAGTTTTAAAAAATTCAAATTCAGAACTATGTTAAATGCCACATAATATTCAGTGTTGTTAAATGACACTTGTCAATAATTCAAATTTAAATAGTTTTGTCATATTATAAGCTCCATAAAAGTGCACACTCTGAGCTTTAATTTGAGGGTATACTCATCAAAATTGGAGGAAAGGTTAAGGAATTACAGCACTTTAATATGCCCCCACACCATAAGTATTTGGACAATTGACTCAAAAGCTTTCATGGACAGATGTGGGCTATTCCTTCATTATTTCTACATCAGTTAAGCAGGTGAAAGGTCTGGAGTTGATTTTAAGTGTTCCATTTGCATTTGGAAGCTGTTGCTGTGAACCCACATCATTCTGTCAAAGGAGCTCTTCATGCAAGTTAAACAGACAATTGTTATGCTTCAAAAACAAAACAAATCCATCAGAGAGATAGCAGAAACATTAGGAGTGGCCAAATCAACAGTTTGGTACATTCTGAGAAAAAAAGAATGCACTAGTGAGCTCAGCAACATAAAAAGGCCTGGACGTCCACGGAGGACACCAGTGGTGGATGATCAGAGAATCCTCTCTATGGTAAAGAAAAACCCTTTGAAAGAAGGGTCAAAGTACGCACATCCAAAAATGATAGAAAAATAATAGAAAAAAGATCTGCACACTGTTAATCTCCCTTTAGTCAAAAAAGTTTAAAAGTGGCAAAGTTTCGGTCAAAGAACTTCGTCAGAAAAAACATCTAAAAAACCACTTCTGCAAAATCATTTTTTGGACGGCTGAAATTAAGATTAACCTGTAACAGAATGACGGGTAGAAAAAAAAGAAGAAGGCTCGGAACAGCTCATGATCCAAAGCATACAACATCATCTGTGAAACATGGTGGAGCAGTGTGATGCATGACCTTCCAGTGGCACTGGGTTACTGGTGTTTTGTGATAATGATAAAGGACAGAAGCAGCAAAACAAAACAAAGACAAAACTAAAAGCAGAAAGACCCACAAACAAACAACAACTGAAGTCAGCTACGGTAAAGGCCTGGCAAAGGATCTCAAAGGAGGAAACTCAGTCTCTGGTGATGTCCACGAGTTCCAGACTTAAGCCAGTCATTGCCTGCAAAGGATTCTCAACAATTTTATGATTTTATTTATGATTATATTTATTTGTCCAATTACATTTGAGTGCCTGGGGTTATGTTATGTTTTTTTTTCAACTCCTTAATTAAAGCTTAAAATCTGCTCTTCAATTTCATCTTGATTGTTTTATTTTTAATTCTGTTCTGGTGGCATACAGAGTCGAAATTATGAAAAGTGTGTCAGTGTCCAAATGTATGGACCTAACTCTATATATACCCTATATAGAGTATACATGTTGCAGCAAAGAGAGTCATGATAGTATATTTAGTATATATTTATAACAATCATACTCTGGTTCACATTGCAGCTAATTTTGTCCACTTTCTATGAAATGTGCACTTACACTGTACTTCAAACACACTTTTAAAGTGCCCTTTGTAATTATGTAAAATTAAAAGTTTTACCTTGATGTATATTTAAAATATTTTAAATAATTGGTAACACTTTAGGGTCTCTTAACTAGTTGCTTATTAGCATGCATATTACTAGAATATTAGCCATGTATTAGTAGTTATTAAGCACATATTAATGCCTTATTCAACATGACCTTATTCTACATCCCTAATCCTACCCAATACAACTACCTTATTAACTATTAATAAGCAGCAAATTAGGGGTTTGTTGAGGGAAAGTGTTCTAAAGTGTTACCAAATAATTAATAATTAATTATTTTTTGTAGTGCTTTAAATAAGTACATTTATTTTGATACGTTGACTAACTTTTAATAAAGTATACTAAAGTGTACTTCCTTTTCACAAGGGCAAACTAACAAAGCTAAGTAAATCTGAAATTGGACATGCTGTACTTTAGCTACTGTAGGCACACAAACCCCCGGTTTCACAGACAAGGCTTAAAAATAGTCCCAGACTAAAATGTAATTCTGAGCTATTTCAACTGAAATAAACTTACACTGACTGATCTTAAAAATATCAGTGCCTTTGTTTTGTCTCAAGATGCACACCAGTAATGTTTACTTAAATGTCCTAATTGAACTATGGCCTAATCCTAAATCTAAATCTAAAACCAGGCCAAAGTGCTCAAATATAGCCAGTTTACATGCTACTAAATGACTGAAATTCAGCTCTTACATGATATTTCAGATTTTAAACTCACAAACACTGGCAAATCACCTTAAATAACTTTGGGTCCAGACAAAGTGATAAAAATCTGTGCACAACTCCAGAAAGTAAGTTAGAAGCCAATGAATCAGAGTGAAAGGTTTCAGCCGGCTCTTGGTAGCTTTGTGCGTGACATACATCAGACAGTAAGCCAATGCTCTGTGGGCGGGCCTGTGCAGGAGCGGATCTAGAAAATAATTTTTAGGGTGGCAAAGGGGTGGCATGGGGTCTATGAGGGGTGGGAACACTTTGGGGGATTTGTTGTCTGACATGCACAATTGTGTTCACAAATATTGCCTTACCATTAAGTTATCATCTATACTGTTTAAAATGAAAAATAAATAACAACATTTCAATATCCATCATGGCACCACGTCAATACACAATATAAAAAACTTAAACAGGTTATAAATGTTTCTGAGCTTGTATCATTAAAGAAGACATGCGGTTCTATTAATATTACATAACTACTTAGATGGTCTAAATCACGTTTTAGTGCAAGTTTAAGAGTAACACTTTTGAATTTCCTAACATTAGAAAGAAATACAATAATATTAAAGCATTGGAACTGGATCAGTTATGAAAACAATGTTTGATTTTCTGTTATTACCAGAATTGGGAATGTCTGTAATAACCCAGAACACATTATCAATAGTCTAGCAACACCCCAGCAACTGCATAGCAAGAGCCTAGCAACTACTCAGCATACCCTAGCAACCAACTAGCAACACTTTAGCAAACATCTAGAACATCTAACTGACCAAACTATTTATGTTTCTTAAACAAGACTTTAAGACAAGCCAGCATAAATTTGTTTTTCACACTTTTCAATCTAGCATAAAAAAATGGTTATAAATAAAATTTGACAGTCACACGTTTGAAGGTGTACAACATGTGCTACAGCTTACTGTACATATAGAATAATGCAGTTTCCATCATCTAATGTACTGGTAGCCTACTGTACTGTAATTATACTGAATGTGTATAAAACCCATGTATATTATTCATTCAGCTCTCTCCTCTCTCAGCTGTTAGGATGCCATCAGTTTTGCTACCTAATGTTTAACTTACTCATTGTTTTTTTTTTTTTTTTTTTTTTTTTTTTTTTTTTTTTTTTGGCCTGTCAGTAACACAGATAACACATGACAGTACGTATGTGTAGTTATGCTATCATCATTCACAGCCTTAACTTACTCATTGTTAAACTTTGTGAGAAATGTGTCTTTGTTTTGAGAACTGAATTAATGGTTTGGGACAATGGGCCGACTAAAATCAGTTATATTATGTTAACAATCGAGAAAACTGCAATACAAGATTATTACCTAACTCTGCTATTAGTTTTGGTGATCGGCATCTTCTTGTTGATTTCATTTTATTGTTTCGTCCGATATGGCAGAAAGGCCTATATCCATGATAGAAGTGGAGCGAGCGGTCGGAGAATCGGATCACCAAACAATTACGGGATGAATCTCAGACATATCGAGATGGGATTAGATTTCTCAGAGGATTTCAGAATAAGCCGAGAAGCAGTATCTGATTCACGAACAAATGTAAAAACAATTTGTTAGTGAATGGGGAAAAAGAACCGGTTCATAAGAGTCGTTTGTTAATGAAGCCGACTACACTGGCCGCGCTGCGTGCGCGTGCAACCATCGTGCACAGTTTAGTGAAATACTTTTTTTGCCATTATTTTCCATTGCGCTGTCATCGCCGCGGCTTAAAAGTAGCATATGAAACACTGCTTACATTTATATTTTATCTGTGATAATCCTGGGGTGGCACAGCTTTTTCTTAGGGTGGCAGTTGCCCCCCCGTGCCACCCCGGTTGATCCGCCCCTGGGCCTGTGAGAGCATTGTCTGTGGCTGAGAGCAAAGCGTTACTCACCTATAATGGTTTTCCATTTCTCCACTACAGGCTCTGCCACCCAGTGTCTCAGGAGCCTCTGAAGGTGAGCGCTGACCACCCCTACACTGCCCTCAGTGGACACGGCCAAAGGAGCTTCAGCTGAAAGCGACAGCAGCACCGCATCTGATTCAGAGTCATACACACCTGCACAGAAATCAACAATACAAGGAGTGACTCAGCAACCTGGACAGAAATCAACAACACAAGGTGTGATTCAGAAGCTGAATGTGATGATCTGAGATAATGCAGCATGGTTTTTATTTTCAAATCAACGTGAAATCAAAATAGACCCTGTTTACTTGCTTAGTTCATATTCGTCAGGTCTTATCATGATTGAGTCATCAGTGCACAGTATTCCAAATGTTCCAAAATTCCAAACTGTCTCTGTAATCTTTTGTAATCCAAACAGAAATAGCGTTTGTGGTGGTGGTAATCATTACCTGGTTCCATTTCTACCGTTATTAGAGCAACATCATCTTCATCTGAGAGCGGACTGGGGCTGGTGGACAGTTTAGTTAGAGTGGTCCACCTGTTAGGGTTAACAGTCTCAGGGTTAAAGGGAAAATACACACAAAAAAGCAAGTAATTGTATGTAAATGTCAGTGTAATTGCTTGGAAAAGAGTGATCAGCAATCAATTCATTAAAAAGATACAACTCAAAATAAGGATTCATGAATCAGATATCACTATTTCTCTCATGGGTCATATCTGGACTGCTTCTATGATACATTTATGGTCCCTTGCAACATTTTTGAGTCTTGAAAGGTTCCATCTGTATTCAATGAAACTGCAAAAGAGTGACCAGCATGTTGAAAGGGAAAAAAGAAAGTCTTACAGGGTTAGAACAACATGATATTATTGATGACAGAATTTATTTGTCAAAATAAAAGCTCTTTCACCATTTACTCACTTTCATGTCATTTCAAACCTGTATGACTTTATGTCTTCTGTAGAGCACAAGAGAAGATATTTTGAATGCTGTGCTTGTCAGTCTTTTCTATTCTATTACAATGAATGGTGACTGAAGCTTTCAAGCTTCAAAAGCAACGCAAAAGAACCATAAAAGTGGTCTATCTGACTTGTGCAATAGCTTAAAGTGAGAAACAGACAACTTTGGCACATTATTCACTAATAACTGTCCCCCAGCAATCAGCTGATAACTTTAAAACGACTGTAAATGGATCACTTAGTCAGTGAATTTAAATCGAGATCTGGATCAAGATTCAGCTTAAAATAACATTCATTCATTCATGAACTGATTTTATGATACATGGTCCCTTTGTATATATATATTGTTTTTTTTAATCTTAAAAGGTTTTGTTTAAATTAAATGTAACTGCAAAGAAAAGAGTGACCAGCACATTGAAAGAAAAAAAAAAGTCTTAAATTTGTTGTTCTGGGCGAACTATAACTTTGAACAGATCATTTACCCAAAAATTATCACAAAAGAAGATATTTTGAAGACTGTGCTTGTCTCGCTTTTCCACGCAATTACAATGAATGTGGAATTAAGCTTCAAAAACAATCAAAAGTACCATAAAATTGGTCCATCTGACTTGTGCAATTATGGAAGTTTTATGGAAGCGGCCATGCATTATTATTTTTTTCCTTCTTGTTTTCTCGTGATCACGACTTCATTTTCTTGTGATCACGCGCACACTGCAAAGAGACTGGTGCTGATGTTGACGTCACGGCCGCACTTTTAGCCAATCACTAGGGATCAGCAGACAGACTTGATGATTCATGAGCGATGGGTTTTTAGCGCGATAACGGATCTGATTTTGAATGTATAACTGTAAGTGACCATAATCTCTATATATAAAGAGTGGATAGTGTTTTAACTCTCAAAACGTGAATTACACCTGTTGATATGACATGAAGGCTATCACTGCAACTCTGAAATCAGAGCAAAGTTAAATTATTTAATCAAAATCTATTTATATCTATACGATCCTGTCTTTTATCTTTTAAACGGTCCAGATGCTGGACTTGTTAGTTTTGACTGTGAAAAATTTGATATTATGTTCAATATGAACCTCACGAAAGACTTAGTTCTGCGTGAAATTATAGAGCGACACGAAGGCAAGAGCATTATTGTTGTAAATTTTTTTAATTGTCGGATTATCATACAGAATGACAGTTTTAACTGTCATGGTGTGTGCAGGAACGAGTGTGAAATACCTATAATTACATAGCTTATTCTGATCACTTATATTGGGCACTTTTTTGCATTTAAATTCTGACTGTTGACACTGAAAATGATGCATGTGTTTCTCGAGGGTATCGGTTAATTTCTTGATCGTTTTGACAGTGTCTGCTTGCATATTTTAATCATATTTTGTAGTCCATGTGAAATTTATCTAGCATTATATTTATATTATTTTTTCATCGTTATTTCATAATAAGGAGTTAAAAATGGCTCTTATCAACCTTGACTTACATTATATCACCTTATTTTGACAGTTAAAATTTTGGGCGGGTTTTGTGAGCTTTTGGACTGGAAATCGTCCATCCAATCTGGCAACATTGCTCGTGATCTCTACATTGCGAAAGTTGTTTTCTCGTGATCACGACTTAATTTTCTCATGATCTCGACATAACGAAAGTTATTTTCTCGTGATCACGACTTAATTTTCTCGTGATCTCCACATAACGAAAGTTGTTTTCTCGTGATCACGACTTAATTTTCTCGTGATCTCCACATAACGAAAGTTGTTTTCTCGTGATCACGACTTAATTTTCTCGTGATCTCCACATAACGAAAGTCGTTTTCTTGTGATCACGACTTAATTTTCTCGTGATCTCGACATTACAAAAGTTGTTTTCTTGTGATCACGACTTAATTTTCTCATGATCTCGACATAACGAAAGTTGTTTTCTCGTGATCACGACTTAATTTTCTCGTGATCTCCACATTACAAAAGTTGCTTTCTCGTGATCACGACTTAATTTTCTCATGATCTCAACATAATGAAAGTTGTTTTCTCGTGATCACGACTTAATTTTCTCGTGATCTCGACATAACGAAAGTTGTTTTCTCGTGATCACGACTTAATTTTCTCATGATCTCAACATAACGAAAGTCGTTTTCTTGTGATCACGACTTAATTTTCTCGTGATCTCGACATAATGAAAGTTGTTTTCTCGTGATCACGACTTAATTTTCTCATGATCTCGACATTACGAAAGTTGTTTTCTCGTGATCACGACTTAATTTTCTCATGATCTCGACATAATGAAAGTTGTTTTCTCGTGATCACGACTTAATTTTCTCATGATCTCAACATAATGAAAGTTGTTTTCTTTTGATCACGACTTAATTTTCTCGTGATCTCAACATAACGGAAGTTGTTTTCTTTTGATCACGACTTAATTTTCTCGTGATCTCAACATAACGAAAGTTGTTTTCTCGTGATCACGACTTAATTTTCTCATGATCTCGACATAACGAAAGTCGTTTTCTTGTGATCACGACTTAATTTTCTCATGATCTCGACATAACGAAAGTTGTTTTCTCGTGATCACGACTTAATTTTCTCATGATCTCGACATAACGAAAGTTGTTTTCTTGTGATCACGACTTAATTTTCTCATGATCTCGACATAACGAAAGTTGTTTTCTTGTGATCACGACTTAATTTTCTCATGATCTCGACATAACGAAAGTTGTTTTCTTGTGATCACGACTTAATTTTCTCATGATCTCGACATAACGAAAGTTGTTTTCTCGTGATCACGACTTAATTTTCTCATGATCTCGACATAACGAAAGTTGTTTTCTTGTGATCACGACTTAATTTTCTCATGATCTCGACATAATGAAAGTTGTTTTCTCGTGATCACGACTTAATTTTCTCATGATCTCGACATAATGAAAGTTGTTTTCTCGTGATCACGACTTAATTTTCTCGTGATCTCGACATAATGAAAGTTGTTTTCTCGTGATCACGACTTAATTTTCTCGTGATCTCGACATAACGAAAGTTGTTTTCTCGTGATCACGACTTAATTTTCTCATGATCTCGACATAACGAAAGTCGTTTTCTTGTGATCACGACTTAATTTTCTCATGATCTCGACATAACGAAAGTCGTTTTCTTGTGATCACGACTTAATTTTCTCATGATCTCGACATAACGAAAGTTGTTTTCTCGTGATCACGACTTAATTTTCTCCTGATCTCGACATAATGAAAGTTGTTTTCTCGTGATCACGACTTAATTTTCTCATGATCTCGACTTTACGAAAGTTGTTTTCTCGTGATCACGACTTAATTTTCTCATGATCTCGACATAATGAAAGTTGTTTTCTCGTGATCACGACTTAATTTTCTCATGATCTCAACATAATGAAAGTTGTTTTCTTGTGATCACGACTTAATTTTCTCATGATCTCGACATAATGAAAGTTGTTTTCTCGTGATCACGACTTAATTTTCTCATGATCTCGACATAACGAAAGTTGTTTTCTTTTGATCACGACTTAATTTTCTCATGATCTCGACATAATGAAAGTTGTTTTCTCGTGATCACGACTTAATTTTCTCATGATCTCGACATAATGAAAGTTGTTTTCTCGTGATCACGACTTAATTTTCTCGTGATCTCGACATAATGAAAGTTGTTTTCTCGTGATCACGACTTAATTTTCTCATGATCTCGACATAACGAAAGTCGTTTTCTCGTGATCACGACTTAATTTTCTCATGATCTCGACATAATGAAAGTTGTTTTCTCGTGATCACGACTTAATTTTCTCGTGATCTCGACATAATGAAAGTTGTTTTCTCGTGATCACGACTTAATTTTCTCATGATCTCGACATAATGAAAGTTGTTTTCTCGTGATCACGACTTAATTTTCTCATGATCTCGACATAACGAAAGTTGTTTTCTTTTGATCACGACTTAATTTTCTCATGATCTCGACATAACGAAAGTTGTTTTCTTTTGATCACGACTTAATTTTCTCATGATCTCGACATAATGAAAGTTGTTTTCTCGTGATCACGACTTAATTTTCTCATGATCTCGACATAATGAAAGTTGTTTTCTCGTGATCACGACTTAATTTTCTCGTGATCTCGACATAATGAAAGTTGTTTTCTCGTGATCACGACTTAATTTTCTCATGATCTCGACATAATGAAAGTTGTTTTCTCGTGATCACGACTTAATTTTCTCATGATCTCGACATAACGAAAGTTGTTTTCTTTTGATCACGATTTAATTTTCTCATGATCTCGACATAATGAAAGTTGTTTTCTCGTGATCACGACTTAATTTTCTCATGATCTCGACATAATGAAAGTTGTTTTCTCGTGATCACGACTTAATTTTCTCATGATCTCGACATAATGAAAGTTGTTTTCTCGTGATCACGACTTAATTTTCTCATGATCTCGACATAATGAAAGTTGTTTTCTCGTGATCACGAGTATTAGTACTTATAAAGCACATATTAATGCCTTATTCTGCATGACACAACTACCTTACCAACTATTAATAAGCAACAAACGAGGAGTTAATTCAGGGAAAACGCTTAGTTAATAGTGAATATGTGTTCCCTACTCTAAAGAGTTACCATTTAACACATTATTCACCAATAATCTTCCCCTCCAATGAGCTGTTAACTCAAAAACTGCTGTGAATGGATCACTCAGTCAGTGAATTTAACTTGAGAACTGGATCAGTCATGAACATCATTAAGACCAGTTATACAAACTGGATCAGCTGATTCATTATCAAGATTCAACTCAATATAATGATTCATTAAACAGACATCGCTACTTCTCTCAAGAGTCATATCTGGACTGTTTTTATGATACATTTATGATTCTTTCACACCGTTTTTTGAATCTTGAAAGATTCCATCTTCATTCAATGTAATTGCATGGAAAAGAGTGACCGGCATGTTGAACTTTCTCTTTTTGTGTCCCATTAAAGAAAGAAAGATGTCCAGGTTTAGAACAGCATGACATTAATGATGGCAGAATTTGAATTTCTTGGCAAAATATTACTTTAAAGGATAGTTTACCCAAAAAATGACAATTCTGTCATCTCTCTCATGTTGTTATAAAAAGCTGTATGACTTTTCTTCTTCTGTGAAACACAAAAGATATTCAACACAATTTCACAATTGTACAATTACACACAATCAACACAAACACAATTCATAACTGAATTGGTGGCTAGTTCGTCTGAATTCATTTGTATGTTTTTGTACAATCTGCCTATGCCTCTCTAATGTTTAAGGGTGGACCTTCATACTTACATTTTCCCTAAAAACCATATGTTTCACATGATTGACATCATACAAATTCATAAAAAATTGCCACCTTGTAAAGTAGTTCAGTTTTCCCATGAGAACAGGTTGAGATATTTTGAAAGAAAATGTTGGTAAACAAACAGTTTTGGTGGCTTTTGTATTCCACAGATGAAAACAAGTAATTCAGAAAGAACATTCACATTTGTCAAAAGATGTTTTGGAAGAAATAAAACAATCTACCATTTGGGACAGGTGTTGGCATGGGCAACTCCGCACTGGCTCCAGATGCAAAGGGCAGCAGGCATGAGAATGGACACCCAAAGCCAGCAGCAGCTCACAATGAGAGACATGAACAGACCGAAGTCATGAACCGCTGGGATCTAATGACGCATGCAAAACAGATAAAGGTCACGCGTCAGGTGTTGTCAGAATTTTTTCACTCCTTTGCATGTTTTAAAATAAATGAACCGGTGGGATTCTCATTATGCCAGTATACGCTACTGAATAAACATGAGTCTGTGACAGAAACATAAAAGCCCCATGGGTACAAAAGCTACCGTGAATAAAATAAGACCCCTCTTTAAAGATAAAGCAATGTTTGACTGTCTATTCTACATGTTCTTGCGGCTTATTTCATCATTTGTGCTCATGGTGTTTATTTTTTGATTGATGTTAGATCCTGAGCTTCAAAGTAGGAGGTCACATACAAATCTCCAAGTTCTCGCAGACCTTTAGCTCGTTTTATCACACCACTTAAAGCGTTGATGACAGGAAAGTTACAGAATGTACAGGTCACAGATATTTATAAGATATTTCACATAAAAGATGTTTACATAGAGAAAATAATAGTTGAATTCATAAAAATTACCCCGTTCAAAAGTTTACATACACTTTACATACACTTCTTAACGCTGTGTTGTTACCTGAATTATCCACAGCTGTGTTTTTTTGTTTAGTGATAGTTGTTCATGAGTCCCTTGTTTGTCCTGAACAGTTAAACTGCCTGCTGTTCTTCATAAAAATCCTCCAGGCTCCACAAATTCTTTGTTTTTGCAGCATTTTTGTGTATTTGAACCCTTTCCAACAATGACTGTATGATTTTGAAATCCATCTTTTCACACTGAGGACAACTAAGTGACTCATATGCAACTATTACAGAAGGTTCAAACACTCACTGATGCTCCAGAAGGAAAAACTATGCAACTAGCCGGGGGGTGAAACCTTTTGAACAGAATGGAGATGTGTACATTTTTCTTATTTTGCCTAAATATCATATTTTTTCATTTACTATTGCCCTGTAGAAGCTAGAGAAGATGCTTACATGTTTCCCAGAAGACAAAATAAGTTAAATTTACCCAGATTTTTCAAATTAAAAAAGTTTTCTAACCCTCTGGTTGTGTTCGGACTCCTGTCACACTTGTGGTGTTCCCGGTCAAAACCCGGACTCCAAACAACTGCTTATAAATGTGTCATTATGCTATATTATCACTAAATATTGGATTCAATCTTTTTGTCAACTTGTTTTGGACTAGTTTTGTGTTTCTGTTTGCATCTGATTAATCGTAAGCCTCATTTATCTGAGAGCAGGCGCCTCATTTTTTGAGTGAAAAAATAATTTTTTTATGAATAATATTCACATATTTAAACAAAAAATTATAAAAATTTGCACTGTTTCTCACACTAGTGTGCTTTAATGTTTAATCAGGAAGTTTGCTTTTAAATGCTTTTATTTTGTACAAAATTGCAAAAAGTCACACTTGTGGTGTTCCCGGTCAAAAATGACCGGACTCCGATCAATTGCTTATAAATCTTTCATTTTGCTATATTATCACCAAATATTGGATTCAATCTTTTTGTCAATTGCATTTTGATTTTTTGCACCCTCAGATTTTCAAATAGCTGTATCTCGACCAAATATTGTCCTATCCTAACAAACCTAACTGACCCTTATGACTGGTTTTGTGGTGCAGGGTCACATATCATATGTGAGGCTTTACAGGCTTAAAGTTACAGCAGCAAAAACAGCCTGTGCAAAATAGTTCAGAAAAACTAAAATACAACTGTTGTAAAATACAACTTGGTGCAAGAAACCTTGACTAGCATTGTAAGTGAACCCAACAAAATCCTCCCTAAGAGTAGGTTTTAGCCTGAGTACTCTACTTAGAACACACTCTTCAAAATGGTCAAAATGTTAGCACATCTCTGTTTGGAGAATTGATTTTCTGGACATGTTTATTCTGCTCAGCTGACTGCACCTGTGAGAAGGTGTTTGCAGCATATGCTGCTGCTGTTGTGAAGGACGTGAGGAACGTGGCTCGGCCTGCTGTCTTTACTGTGTAAATCATACGCTGCATTGAACAAGTCAGGTGGGCTGACTGTCTGAACGTACTGATGAACACAAACACGTCATCCACACCTGAAAGGAAAGAAAGAGGAAGATTCAACTTAAGATGGTAGCACCAATCTATACGTTCATTTACAATGCTCACAGGTTGATGTTTTATTATTCTCACCAATGCCTATGATGACGAAAGCTGCCACTCCATTGAGAATGCCGAGATATTTCACTCCAAACACCACATGATACATGAAGAGCGCCACGAGACAGCTCAGACCAATACTGGCCAAGCCAAAGAATGTCAGAAACACTGCAGAGAAATGAAATGGATATTGTATGAAGCATAATGTCAAATCAAGAAATTGCTGTACTTTCAGTGCTGGAAAAACTATTTTGAGAGGATATCTTGGCAAGTTATAAGCTACTCAGTTCAACCACAGTAAAGGTCATCTTTAGTTAGCTATTCCCTCCAAGAAACTGCCTATTGAAAAGGGCAGTTTCTTTTAATTATATTGCTGCAATTTGATAATTGCACATGCAATCGGAACAGTAATTATCAGCCACTGAAATAATATAGATATCAACTTTTACACTAAGTATAATTTACTTCTATTAGTTCTAAATTTACACTAAAATAATTCATATAACTAGAAAGCATCTATATTATATGCACTACTATTCAAAAGTTTGGCGTCAGTAAGATTTCAATGTTTCTGAAATGTTCACCAAGGTTGCATTTATTTAATCAAAAATACAGTAGAAACAGTAATAATTGTGAAATATTATTACCATTTAAAATCACACTTTTCTATTTGAATATACAGTACATTTAAATGTAATTTATTCCTGTGATGCAAAGCTGAATTTTCAGCATTATTACTCCAGTCTTCCGTGTCACATGATCCTTCAAAAGTCATTCTAATTCAACAGCATTTATTTGAAACATAATGCTTTTGTGGCAATATAAAAGTCTTTGCTGTCACTTTTAATTATTGTAATGTGTCCTCACTGAATAAAAGTAAATCTTTCTGACACCAAACCTCTCAATGGTAGTGTAACTCAGTCAAAAACAGCAATAAACAGCGCAATTAAGCAAAATATTTAGCTATTTTGCACAGGGACTCAGTGAACATTTCTGTTTTAAACTAGTTCTTATCCAAATTGAGCGATTCACTAAAATGAATGGCTGCACGCACAATAAACTGCTAGCAAAAGTAGAACTAAAAAATTAGCCTTTTTACTATAAGAACTACATTATTTAGATGGCTGAGCTACAGTAATGCTATTTAAAAATTTACGTTTCCGTCAATACATCAAGCTAATTGCTCCAACACTGAGTTCACCAAGGCCTTACTGTCAAGTTTGAAATACGTCACCATTACAAACTGCAGTTTTCAATTAAGCATTATCCAAGATATTTTTGACCCTCATGCTTTACAGCACAAGAAGATGTTTTCTGTGCTTTCACGCTTTTATCCCTGAATTGACCGAAAGTGCTGTGGCGAACAGAGAGTGCTAACGGTTTCGTAACAAACATTTTTAAATTGGTTCACAAGCTGAGTGGAACAACAGAGTTTGAAAGCTCTCTATTGTTTCTCTAACAAGGTGGCACATAGCAAATGCAGCTGACGTAAATTAATTCTGAAGGTTCACGGAAGGTTATATGATATTCAGATAAAGCACAGAGGTCAAGTTACGTAATGTGAAAAAGCGTCGTTGAGTTTTTTGTAAAAACGTCAAATGGAAAAGTGGTGCTCCATTTTGCATTATCCAGACGCTTGTTGATGCAGCAGCTGTGAGAAAATAAGCCTCATTTTAGCAATGTTCTGACAAAAATAGTATAATGACCTGAATATACCAAGAAAACCAGCTGTGGAGCTAAGAGACGGCCAAATCAATAAGATTTACTTGATGAATTGCACAACAACCAAAGTCACAGTTCGTACACCTTCAAGTCTGTATCATCTTGTGCTTTTAATAGAGTCGTAGCTGATTACATGTTTACTGCTGTGCCTAATTAAGTCATACTGCAAAGTTGTAAACTCCTGCTGCTGCACGTGTGGCTAGTCTGTGCAGGTTCAAGACATCAGTCAGATTTCATTTCAGAAATCATTTGCAGCTTATCTGATGGCACATATGTTGACTCAAAACATACTGAGGCCTTTCTGTAGACGAGAAAATGAAATTCAGTTGCAATTTCAATGAAAAACAAATCATAAAAACATTGAATCATATCTGCTACAATATTTTAGCAAGGCTGAAACCATGTATTGATCAGTCAGTATCCATCTGATCGATGAAATAAGCATTTTGGTTTTTTAGAAATAGGTAGCCACTTTATAATAAAAAACAACACAAATTGTTAACTGTCACAAATCTGGTCTGTGGACTTCCGTTTACTCACCACCAGAGGTCACTCCTCCATCACATTGACTCTCACACCACACTACTGTTGCACTTCACCCACGAACTACAATTCCCATCATCCATTGCACTGACGACACACAGCTGTCACCAATCTCACATTGCTCTGATCACACAGCTGATTGCACTGATTACACACGCTTTATAAGCCTTGAACTTCCTCTCTGTCTTTGTTGAGTATTGTTTCTAAATATATTATTGTTCATTAATGATTACTTTTTTTCATAATACATTAGCTACTCTTAATTTAGATTACTTGAAATTAACCAAGAAAAATTAATAGTATGTAGCAGTTTTGTGCATTTTTAGTTTGTGATTCCTAAAATAAAATAAATAAAATAGACAGCATGCACTCATCAATAAAATTCTACATTCAAGAAATCAATCACACAAGCTACTGCTTTTATAATGTTTTAAATAGTTAGATATAAAGACACAGAATTGGCAGTTATGTTATCTGTGTTTGCTCTTCCAACAAATATAGTCCAATATGAAATCAAAGGTAGAACCAACAGTTCATTTCAGAGCAACACAAAGTGGTGTTTCCCTGCTGAATGAATTGGTGCATTTATATGAATTGTTGAGTGAATAATTGAATGACTCCTTCATACAGTGGTGTTGTCTAAAACCGCATACTCTCTGACTGAGTACTTCTAAGCAATAAGTAATTGCATTGTGACTGTTAAAAAAGTATGTTCTATATAGTATAAATGTGGGTAGAATGAATTAAATGGGCAGTCGTGGCCTAATGGATAGAGAGTTGGACTTGTAACCTGAAGGTCGTGGGTTTGAGTCTCAGGTCCGGCAGGGATTGTAGGTGGGGGGAGTGAATAACCAACACTCTCTCCACCCTCAATACCACGACTGAGGTACCTTTCCTAAATCTTGATGTATTCACCATGTGGTCATTTTCATGTAACCTACCAGTGTCAATTGAGTCATTTCACTCTCATTTACAAATCCTCTCACGTGGCTTCATGGGATAGTAAAGTGTCCATTGTATGCACATTTCAGAATCTCGCCAAAAATAATAGGTCATCCAGGTACAGTCGCCTACTGTTTTATGAATACTATGAATTCAGACCCACTCTGTTCACATACTGTCGTTCACATACCTTGCCTGCTGTACAGTGGGAACGTATACACAAATGCAGCCAGTCACTTGTTGCCATTAATTGATGCATCCAACTTTTTTAACATGTAAGTGAATGTGTGAGACTTCAGATGCATCAGCCACTAAATATAATGGTAACAATAACAAGGTTTCAGATGTTAACATTAGTCAACTACATTAGTTGAACTAACAAAAAAAAGCACATATCTACACAACCATTTATTAATCTTAGTTCCTGTTAATTTCAGCATCTACTAAAACATTATTAAAATCAAATATTCATTAAAAGTATCTGTTAATAATATTATTTAATGGACCTGAGCTGATATTATCTGATAATGATGATAATGAAGGATTAGTTCACCCAAAAATGAAAATCAAGTCATTAATTGAGCACGCTGTCTACTGAACGTAAACAATGCTGATTATGTTCTGGGGCACACTCCAAAATGGCAGAAGACAGTAACTCGGAGAGAAGAATTGCTGAATAAATTATGTTATTATTGTTTTCTTTGCACACAAAATGTATTCACGTCGCTTCATAAAATTACGGTTTTGATGGCCTATTTTACCGATGCCCGTTTCTGGTCTATGGAGGGTCAGAGAGCTCTCAGATTTCATCAAAAATATCTTAATTTGTGTTCCAAAGATGAACGAAGGTCTTACGGATTTGGAACGACATGAGGGTGAGTAATTAATGACAGAATTTTCATTTTTGGGTGAACTAACCCTTTCACTTTAACAAACGTTGACAAAGATTAATAAATGCTGTATTAACTGCTCAGTGCTAATTAATTTTAATGAACACATTAACTAGCGTTGTCTAACGGGACCTTATTTTGCAATGTGTTACCTTAATAACAAAGTACAATAAAACTATTTGTGCTACAAACCAGTGTGTTCCTGCTTTTATTCAATTATAATGAATTTAAAAGTGATGAATTTAAAGTGACTATGATAGTAAATTAAAATAATATGATGACAAATACCAGTCTGCAACATCAACCATCATAAAGGACTGTTTTTATATTATATAATATACTGTACAAAAAACAATCGGTAGAAAAACTGATAGAAAATGACCGGTACATTTTTCATGACCTTTTCTTTAAACTTAAAATGCAATTCAATGCTATTTGTAATTCAAAATATGGGCAAAACATGACAAATCAATTATAAAAAAAAATAAAATACATTCATATTAAAACATAAGCCATGTATTATGGAGTGCACATCTAAAATAACTGCAAGCAGCTTAAAAGCCCTGTACATTCAGGTTAAAAATGGCTGCACCAGCTCTTGCGATAAAAATAAGGTTGATAGATATAACCTGCAGAAAGACTCGCTGAAAAATCCCTACCACCACTGCACAGACTGACAGCAAACACAGACAAACAAATACAACTAAATGCAATAAATACCAATGAATTAAACTATGCACCAAGCATACTAAATGTAACCAATATACAGTTAATTAACTAATTACTTGAAACAACTGTAAACATAATTATATATTGAACACTGGCATCTCTACTTTGTGGTGACTGTACAACAACAGCCTTAACTGTGTTAAAATCACCGTGGTGTCTGCAGGTTTATTTGATTAGAATGCTTGGGGAATGTCTTACCAGAAAATGAGGTGAGAACGTACACAAGGACAGTAATGCATCCCCCACTGAACAAAGCCAGCAACATGTCACTGTGGAAGGTCTTCCGCACCTCATCGTCAAATAACTCCGTACCCCCGTACAACACCTTCACTTTACTGAGAGAGATTCAAAAACAAGGGATGAGAGAGAAGCATTGTCAAGATGGGTTATGGTTGACATCAGATGATACGTTACAATAGAAGGACCAGATGAGGGGGATGAGAGACAAAATGGAGATGGGCACACATTAGGAGATGGAAAAAGATTATCTTAATTACATCGGTGGGCTCTTAAAGGAGTTATTACAGTATCAGAGCTTCAATGAGTGCCTATTCTGCGTCTGGCCACTGGCTCATTTCTAGGCCTCCTACCATTGTTATCCTGTGGTAATGACTGTCATTTGAAGAGCATCTGCTTACATTCACTGTCTTGACAGCAGTAAGTGTATTAGGGGTGTTTTGCAGATGTAATAAAGCTTTGAGTCATTGTCTCTGATTCATGGCAGGTTTTGTTTCGTTTCAAAGTCTGTGATCATCCTTCTGGGGTTTCATTTGCAAAGACGACTACAGCCAAAATCAAAGCATTTGACTTTTGTCACTGACACTATAAGGAACACTTTGTGACTTAATAGTCTCCCATTGTGTGTTTAATCATTTATATATAACTCGTTAGTTTTGTGTTTTTTAAGCGAACAGTATCTCCAGCTGCTTCGCAGATGAGGAGGACTGGGCCATGATTCATCACCCCTGTGCCATTGAGATTGTCCTCGTAAGTTCATGGTGCCGTTATGGATGTCAAATTTATGAAAGCAAATTCTGCCTTATGACAATTTTCACACACACTTTAATTTTCATTTAATACAGTACATCACGTTTAGAATAAAAAAATGCCATAAATGGAGTTGAGCACTGAAAGGAGTTCATTCATTTTACAAAATTGATTGCTTTTGGAAGACATTTTCCATGGCAGGGAAGCTTCATGTTTTATTAATTTATGTATTTATTCTGAATTGCGTGAATTTATTTGACAAAGAACAACATTATACAGAAAAATGGGTTAGCAGTCACACTGAACTGTAGCCCTGACTGCAAGTAAAACACCATTCTCTGAAAGGTAACATTTACCTTCTTCATTTGGTGAAGTATATTTAGTGTATTTATTGTGTTTCCAGAAGAAGAAAAAAAATCCTTAATACGATAAATTGCCCTGCATAAGTTATATTTGATTTATAGTATAAACAAGTAGGAATTTCCCAGTGGGGTGGAAAAAGAATATTCAAAATATATTCTCTGATATCTTTAAGGATGCTTAGAAATGTTTAGACATTTAAATATATATATATATATATATATATAGCAGTGTGATATCTCACTTATCAACTCGGAAACATGCATATGGACATTATAGGCAGATATATACAAGGTGGGGAATAAAGCTTCCACAAACTGGGATCTAAGTCAGTTTCGCACATGTTTCTATTCAATATGGACTACATTCTAATCTTCAGTAAATTTTGAAAGATAGCATCATTTATAAAATCAACAGGCCCACTTTATATTAGGTGGCCTTACCTACTATGTACTTACATTTAAACTAATCATTTGGAACAATGCACTTATTGTGTGCATACGTTATACATTTTACTTATATTTAAAAAAAATACCTGCATGTAACTACATCTGTAATTAATTTCTGTTATAACATTTATAATTACATTGTTACACCAAAACTGTCCCTAACCTTACCCGTATCCTACCTCAATAGCAGAAAAAGGTGTTTTGCAATACAGAATGAACACAATAAGTACAATGTACTTATTTTTGATGTAAGTACAGTACATAGTAGTTAAGGCCACTTAATATAAAGTGGGACCCAAAGGATAAATGTTTGGTTCATGGCCCCACGAGCAGTCATGAATCTCATGCTGAATTCCCTGGTTTGTATGTTTGTTAAATCGATTCTGCTTTTACTAACCATTCATGGTATTAGACCAGACAAATAAACAATAAGCCTTCTTGTTTAAGTGATCCCAACACCAGCTGTGATCTGAACACCCACCTGGTGGATTGTTGTGACAGGATGTCCGCATACTGCACCACAAAGTCTCTGAAGAGACGTCTCTGTTCTAGAGGTCTGTCTTGAAGAGAGTAGAAGGAGGGGAGAGGAGCTCCAAAATGGATCTCACTGCGAAGAAGAGAGGACTGAAGCTGGTCCGGTGTGAGTGTCTCATCAACGTACCAGTAAAATTGCGGATGAGTGATGGCCAAGCTCAGGGCACCTAAGAACAGAGGATATTACAGTCAAAAAATATTTCAGTTTTCATTTGATCAAAATTGTGAAGGGGGCCTTGAACATTAAAAAAGCCACCATTTGTGGTTACTCTTTACAATATATATAGAGGGGTGTCCAGTCCTGCTTCAAAAGGGACTCTTTCCTGGAAAGTTTAACTCCAACCCTAACTGACCCTTCACAGGAAGTTTTATTGGCAGGCGATCTGACCAATCATAATGCAGAATCTGCCATTTTTTTTCGGAGAGTAGATTAACGTCGGTGGACTTGAACTTGAAAAATACTTGAATTCTTGAAAATACTTACTACTACTACCTCTAATGTTCATTCATGTTTATTACATGCTATAAAAGTAAAGAGGAAGAGATGATTGGTTCACATGTCACTTGAACTGAGGCATTCCAGTGATCTGGCATGACACATTAAAGCCACAAAATGATATATATTGTTTTAATTTCTTTAAAAAAAATAATAATAATGCTGGGACTTTGTTGCATACCTAAAGTAACCTGCTCTGTCTTGTCTGTCAGCGTGTTGTCAGTGTCCTCTTTGCTCTACAATGTTTTTTGCACTGCGTGAGAACATGATTTTTGGTGTGAGAGCGCCATGGCTTGTCGGACATAGCAACAGTAACGAAGGGGGGTGGGTCTTTGTGAAGGGTCAATTGGACACACCTGAACCAATTAATCAAGGTCTTCAGGATCAATGGAGACTTCTAGGTAACTGTGTTGGAGCTCTATAGTATATTGGCCCACCAGCAGCAGGATTGGACACCCCGATATATGTTAACCAAGGCTAACCCTACTGGCAAACCAGGCCATTCCAGTTTAACCTGGTCCAGCTGGTGTGTTTCTGCTCCAAGGTGGTCTTATAGGTCAACAAAGTCTCCACCGACTGGGAGTCCAACTTGTCAACCATCTAAACCAACTTGGACTAGCCAGAAACCGTGAAGAACCAGCTGCAGCTTATTTGCTGTAATTAAGCTTTGTTTTACTCAAAATGCTGTACAGCATTCAAAAGTATTGAAGTTAAAAATAAATGAGGATTACTCAATTATTAATGGAGAGTGGGATAATTTGGCCCCAATGACTCACCATGTATATCGGCTAGATCAGGTCCCATTCCATCATAGTAGATCTTCCCCCCACGCTCACTGGGAAAGAGGTAGGACAGGAGGGAGCTTGGAGGGGAGCAGAAGGAAGGTCCCAAAGGCAAGTCTCGCAACGTCTCCAGTGGCTTCCAGCAGAACTGTTGAAACTGAGGGTGCTGCATTAGAAGTCTCTCTACATGGTGTATGGTGTGCAGGCGTTCGGGGGTGAAGATGTTGTTATCCTTGTCGCCCTCAGCCACGAACACTAGCTCTATCCTCCACAGAGCCTGGGTCTGGAGGTAGGAGTAACCCGCAAATCTTCGCTTCCTCATTAAGGGTGAGTCTGGTTTCCTGTGATCTCCAGCATCACTTGAATTGAGGCTTACTGCTATGTTAGGTTTTACAGATTCTGTCTTTTCCTCTTTAGTCTTGTTGTTTTTCTCATTTCCAAACTGTATGTTGTCATTATGTGCCACCGTCTCAGTCTGTCCCAAGATCCCTGCAGGTTCAGTGATATTCACCATTGTAGAGACGTCCTTCCCTTTTCTGTTTACCATGAGCAAAAAAAGGTCCCTTAGAGCATTGGCTTCAAGGTCAAATCCCTCAGCGTCACGCCTGTGCCTGTCCCAAGACCCCAACTGACTTTTCAGGGCAATGGTGAGAGCGTCAAACCGTTCTGCTGAGGCATGACTCCTGACCTCGAATGCGCTGTAAGAAAGGTCAATATCTAGCGGTTCACAGCGAAGGAACATATAAGCCGAGAGGGCGAAGGGTAACAGAAATCCCACGGCCAGAACCAGTCCACTCGCCCAGGGTTGCGTGTACACCCAGCCGAAAGCCCACCACAACCCTTTACAGACCTGCTCATTTCCATTTGGTTGTTCTATTCCTCGTTCTCCCTCCCCCTCCTCCTCCTCCTCCTCTTCCTCCTCCCCTTGCTCTTCAAAGTCACTTAGGTTCCAGGTACCTTGGAGCAACAAGGGTTCATCTTCCGAATCCATGGCAGCCACTACAACAAAGAAACAAAACACTTACATTAGCGCCTTTTGGCCTTCTGGGTACTCCCGTTTGTGTCTGGACAGGTGAATACAATGATAAAGTGCATTTGATTTACGGAGCATCCTTAAAAGAGTGGCAGGTTATACTCAGCTGGCCGCGGCTAAGACAAGGACACAGCCATTAAGTCTGTCATTCTGTAAATGTAATCGTGGAAGGTTTTGGCCTCTGGGTAGTGAGTGGTGAAAAGAAATGAACCGAGTCTCACAGGCCAGCAATCAGGCTGGCAGATGGTTTGGCCTCTGGTATGAGATGCTGAACCCAGAGGAAGTACGTGCGTGTGTGCGATAATATATTCTTCTCACCGAACTGTGAGGAGATTTCATAGTAGGGGACCATTGTGAATACTATATGGCCATATCTGCAGGAATCATTTTGGGAGCATTACTATTTTTCTGCATTGTGAAATTATTTTCATCATAATTTAGCACATTTAAACCATCCTCCCATAATTATCAGTATCAACATATCTAATTTGCATTCCTCTAAAAAATACCATCCAATATGAATCACCTTGAAACAAGACATTTATTGCACAAAGTAAAGACGGTTGTTTAGATCTAGCAGCATTTGAGTACAGATGCCTTGCTGATATTTGTCATCTAATGCAGTGGACTCAAATGCTCCTAACTGTCAAACAAAATATTCAACTTTTCCCACCATACAACACAAACTATGAACAGTTTTCTTAAAAAAAACATCAGTTGACAAAACATAAAAATAGATTTATAAAACTTCTCTAAAGCTTTTACTAATCTTAATTGCCAATTAATCTGTTAAATGCTTACAAAATAGTATATAAAAAACCTCTGCAAGTTTAATTCAGTATTCAAGAATCACAGAATATGTTGCTATTATTATTATGCAATCAAAAAGGAAAATCAGTGCTACTGGTCTTCAATCATCAGTGATAATTGCAAGCTATTTTTAATGCATTTACACTACAAAGTGATATGGATTTATGCTGATACTGTCGAAAAGCCCACTTTGCTCAGAGCATTTCTAAACTTATTCACACACAAGAGAGAGAGCGTACTAGTGAGAGAGAGAGCAGGGACAGAGAGCCAGAGATAACATGCTATCAGCAGCTGACACACAGTTGGCAGCGTCACTGAAAATTAAATCATTCAACTCGTCTAAGCCTGCCTAATTGCTCACAGAGAGACAGCAGTCCAATGTAAGACCTGCCTAATGTACAATACAGCCCGAGGCAGCATGAAACTGAGCTTGTACCATTTCATATTCAACAAAGATTGCCTCCAGAGCCCTGTGTGCAAGCACAAGGATAGGAAGTCATTGAGTTTCAGCAGAGTGTAGAGCCCAGGGGCCGAGAGAGACAGAGAGAGAAAGAGGGGAGGCAGACAGGTACGGATGCTTCATCCCCGTATCTCTGGCCCACAGAGATTCTGAAGATTTTCCTCCTGAGATCAGATGGTCTGTGGTGGATCGATGCTTGATTTAGGCGTTAAATAAACCCTCCTGGAAAACTGATAAGCTGTTGAGGTAGTAATTAGCATTCTGAGACAGGAGCCATTTAAAAGTCACCTTTCAATGCAAACACCGTAGGCTAAGCTCAGGTGTTCGTCTAGTGTAAGCTCTATGGGCTCTCGTGAGATGGAAGCTTCATCTGAAGTATTTGTTTGTTGTCTTAAAAGACTTTTACAGCTCATTTTCAACAAAGTATCATAGTTCACCCCAAAAATTAAATCCTGTCATCATTTACTCTCACCTGTGTCGTTCAGCAAAATTACACATATCAAAGCTGATTGATTGATTGATTGATTGATTGATTGACTGGTTGGTAGGTGGTGCTGGAAAAAGATGGGAAGTAATGTGAAGAGACTGAATGACAGCAGACCTTCATTTCCTTTATCATGGCTAAAACATCTAAATGCAATCTGTAATTCATTCTGAATGTGAAATACTCTTCTGGTGATTGCTAGTCTGTCAATAATCACTTGCTTATGCTCAGCTGATCAATTTTCTCTGTATGGAAAATAAATCTTTCAATACCATCAAAAATCCACCACTAAATCAACAAAGAACTATGATGACAGGATCAGGATATAATTAAACATATTCATCAGTGATATGATTGCATTTGATTTGTTTTGCATTCATCAAAGTAAAACCATTCAAGAAGTTTTAATTGGTTTTTGTCTTAGTAAAGCTTTCAATTCAGTCATGATGACAGCATATTGTGTTTCTCCACAGGAGAAGATGGTTGTTTTGAGCAGGATATTTGGTTGGTGGCATCTCAAGAGGATGAGAACCAACATCTGTTTTCACAGTATGTAAAGAGCTCAACATCTGCCTCAGCAGAGGACAAATTCATTAGGCTGAGAATAATTTTTTGGAAAAAGCGAAAGAGACAGACAGAGGAAGAGAGAGAATCTAAAGCTTCATTCACACAGTCAATGAACCTTGAAGTTGTAAAATATATGTTAAGATATATCTTTTTATTATAAAATAAATGCTCCGGGTGTGTGTTCACAGTGTGTGTGTGTGTGTGTGTGTTCACTACTCACTGCTGTGTGTGTGCACTTGGATGGGTTAAATGCAGAGCACAAATTCTGAGTATGGGTTACCATTCTTGGCCACATGTCCCGTCACATTACGTCACCTCACTTTACATAAATAATTATTATTAAATAATAACATAAGCATATTATTTAAAATATTGTATAATATAAATTCTCTACGAGGACTGTTTTTATTGTTTTGTTTTGTTCTCTGTTGTGTTTTTTCCCCTGTTCTTTGTTCTGTGTTTAATTCTGTGTTTTGTTTTTTGTTTTTCTTTTGTGTTTTGTTCTGTGTTCTGTTTTGTTCTTTGTTTTTGTTTGTTTTGTTGTTTTTGCTTTGCTTTGTGTTTTGTTCTGTATTTTCTTCTGCTCTTTGTTCTGTTTGTTTTTTTCATTCCTTTTGTTTTGTTTTTGTTCTGTGATTTGCATGTAGGCTGGACCACATGATCATTCCATAATTTCTCCCAAAGAATATCTTAAGTAGTTTATGTGTAATCTTATTATTAATATTATTATTACCACTTAATATGTTATTTTCAAGAATTAACTTCTTTTATGTTTTATTTTGTACTCTTCTTCATTATGATATAACGACAGTTGTATCACCCTGACATGTTTATGCTCAAAATAATATTAATTCAATTTAAATTAAATTAAATAAATTTTAATTCATTAATTAAAAACTTGCTGATCATAGAAGTGGTGTATTCAAGAAACTGCATAAATTTCATTTTCATGCATTTTTTAATAAATTAATAGTTTGATTTAATTGTTGATCTCTCACATAATCAAACCGTGTGTGAACAAAAGCATATTTATATAACTCCAAACTGGACTGACAGTTATATTCTTCAACTACTGTGAACATATCCAGTATGTTGAGTTGTTACTCTGCATTCAAATTAATGGCCACATGATATAACTGCTATTTTCAACATAAGGCTGTGCTGTACACCAGGTGATTACAGGTGGCTTCACACAGCAAAATCGTCCTCAAAGCTAATGATGGTCATGGTTTCCTAGTCTCTCACTGTCAAACTACAGACTAATACTGTTTATTACACCAATACAGAGCAGTATGACCTTCTACACCACGAAAAAATGAGCAACTGCAAATCTTTGTGCTTTATGTAAGTGCCACAAACCCTGTCCTGCTTTGAAAATCCCACTTCCTATTCCAGATCTGTCACAAAATGATTTGTGAATCTTTCTCGCTGTGTAAAATGTGGTTGCACCATTTTCTGAGATATATAGCTGTAGGTTGTTGAGGGAATCCTAGAGACTGAGAGTAGTCATGATTAATTCAGTGCTCCCTGATGACCTGCAAACCATTTGTTGTATCAGCCATGATACTAAACAGCTTAAGAAACAATGTAAGATGTTGCATTCTGACACCTCAGGTAATGAGGCCCATTATTTACAGCACAGCACCATTATGCATGCTTTGCACATTTGCTATATCTTTTAAAAAAAGTCCCCAGATCAGAGGGGGATAATACCTCTTACGACATCAAATTCACCAATTTATCATTCGCACCAAATACACATCCCTGGTGCTAACCACAGCAGCTTTACGCAATTCGGGTTAATGTCTGTTTTGACAGCTTAGAGTCATGATGCTTCACTAGGGCTGTATTTTGATGCTGAGAAGACAGAAAATATTCTGAAATGTCAACATGCCAGTTCTAATATGTGCTTATTCAGTATGTTCCCAAATAATCTGGTGCGATTTCATAAGAGGTCAGAAATATTCTCTTGTACCATCTCTTAAAGATGCAATATGTATTTTCCAATTTAAATAACATTTCACATCTAAAGAAATGAATAGTACTTTTGTCAGGTTTTTTCAATTACATACCAAAAACTGTTTTGTGCTCCATAACCCTTGTGAAAAAGACGTGCTTAACTGTATTGAATTTGCACTATTATTGTACTTCAATTTACATTTACATTACATTTAAAGTTTAATTTAAAGTAATTTATTGATTATAATCTTAAGTGTAGTGTGTTATTTAATGTATTATGTACAGTGTTGGGGGTAACGCATTATGAAGTAACGCAAGTTACGTAATCAGATTACTTTTTTCAAGTAACTAGTAAAGTAACGCATTACTTTTTAATTTATAAGAAAATATATTTTTTCCAAAAAGTAACGCCAGTTACTTTGGTTTTCCATTTATTGACTGACAAGTCTCCTGTTCTGTCCCCATACGGAGTGTCTATTTGCCCGCCTTGTTGGCAAAGGCTATTTACACTAACTCCGCCCACTAACGTGTGATTGGGTTAGTCAACACTAAAAAAAGACGCAAATTAGCATCAGTTTCTGTGGCGTAGAGGGTAGATGCATGCTTTTTGACGCGATCGAAAGTTCGAGCCCGCCTTTTGCCAAACTTTTTTTCTCCCTTTTCACATCTCATATTACATCAGAAAGGCATTTATTTTCAATAAAAATTAAGGAAATAATCAAAAAGTTGAAAATAAAAGTATCGGGTAGGGTTAGGGTAAGTGTAGGCTTTATTGTCCCAATAAGGTGGCATCCATTTAATAATTTGAATTAAAACTATAATTTACACTCAATATGTTATTATTGCGTACTGTTTTATAATGCACTACTATACTGAGGAGCAGATAATTGCCACTATTTGCAATAAGTAGTAAATAGCGAAAATCTTGCTATTTTAACATAGTGTAAATAGAATCTATAGCTATTTACACTTAGTGTACATAGCATATCGTAAAACAATACTGCTATTTTCACTTGGTGTACATAGCATCCATCGCTATTTGCACTTAGTTTAAATAGTATCGATTGCTAAGAAAATATGCTATTTGCACTTAGTGTAAATAGCATCTAATTGCTATTTACACTGACTGTAAATAACATCTATTGCTATTTGCACTGAGTGTAAATAACATCTATTGCTATTTGCACTGAGTGTAAATAACATCTATTGCTATTTGCACTGAGTGTAAATAACATCTATCGCTATTTTCACTGAGTGTAAATAGCCGCTGCCATCCCCATATTGGGAGAAATCGGATGTACAGAGGCGTTGTGTGTGCTGTGTGAACATGATGTTACTGTAGTTCTACACTAACTGTGAATGTGCATTAATTCATCCCACTCACATAAAAAAAAAAAAAAACAGATTTAGTATTCATCAAAATGAATTAAAACTAAATGAAATGCAAACTCAGAATATGATGCAAACTGCAATAATTAAATGTTAAATAACACAAATGTATCTAATCCCATTTTATTAACCAATGTCTTGGCTACTGACCTTTGATGATCCAGTTCAACCATACTAATAAGCAAAACTGATTTTAGATAAACTAACAATTGTGCTTCATTGTTTTTGTTTTTTTTATTGTTGAAGAGTGTTGAACCTTCTTCTCCTGCGTTCTACTTTACAGACGTGAATTTACTTTTCCTTCAGCCTGAGGTTTATTCATTACACCTTTTGGTTTGAAAGGGCTTTTACATTTGCTATATTTACAATTTCTTATATTAAAAACAATCAAGCCCTGCTCATATTTAAAAAGTAAGGCAAAAGTAACGTAACACATTACTTTCCATAAAAAGTAACTAAGTAATGTAATTAGTTACTTTTTTAGGGAGTAACGCAATATTGTAATGCATTACTTTTAAAAGTAACTATCCCTAACACTAATTATGTATGTATTATAATGTATTATACTGCCACCTCATCATTACAGATGTGTAATTATGACATATATCATATATACTTGTCAGTACATTCAGCAGTTCACTTTAACCATACAAGTAATTAGGAAATTAGAAAATGTACTAAGTACTAATTTAATAATTCAGAAAGCACTCTTAAATTTAAAGAATCGCAATTAATATAAATGTAAACTATTTTCATTTAACTGCAAATAACATGCAAGTAAGCATCTGAAACTCAGTTCACACTCAGTTCACACTAAGTATAATAAATACTCTTTTTAAAAGTATGCTAAAGTGCCATTTTGAGATCACATAACAAGCTAACAATTTTTTATTTTATTACGGTAACCCACACTATTATTGGACACATTTGGGCACTTATTAATAATGGGTGACAAATATGTTATATTTTTATAATGGCATCAACCCCCCCCCCCCCCCCCCCCACACACACAAAAAAAATCTGCTTCCACAATATTAGATGTCAGTATAACGCACCAGAATTGACCAGGATAACAGTAATTCTTAGATCATCTACTGTATTTTATATTCTTTACACTATTCCTCCAGTACTTGAAGTTGTTTTGTTAGTCACTATGAAAGGTTTTTCCATTTTACTTTCATTGTGTGACATATTCCAGACTATAAAATATAGAATTCTTAAAAATAATGATTCCAAAAGGTTGTTGTTTTTTTTCTCACTGATGCCAAAGAATCAGTTTTGATTCCATAAAGAACCTTTCAGTGAGCAGTTCTTTAAAGAACCTTTTTTATTTGAAGAATAAGGAACCCCTTTCAGACCATCACTGACTACAAGCCCCCGCCACAGGCCTGTGATGAGGACACATCCCTCCCCGATGCACTCAACCACTTTTATTCACGGTTTGAAATGCAGAATGACACACCTGCACAAAAACTGCCTACACCTCCCAACGACCGGGCGCTCTGTCTGTCTCCAGCCGACGTAAGGAAGACCCTATCTAGGATTAACCCACGCAAGGCTGCGGGTCCTGACAACATACCTGGCCGTGTTCTGAGAGACTGTGCTGCACAGCTGACAGATGTCCTAACAGATATCTTCAACACCTCGCTGAGTCAGGCAGTCGTCCACACGTGTTTCAAATCCACAACAATCATACCGGTACCAAAGAAATCACCTGTGTCCTGTCTCAATGACTACCGTCCCATAGCACTGACTCCAATCATGATGAAGTGCTTTGAGAGGCTAGTCATGCATAACATCAAAACCAGCCTCCCCAACACACTCGACCCGCTCCAGTTTGCATACCGTCCAAACCGCTCTACGGACGATGCAATTTCCTCCACCCTCCACCTGGCTCTTACCCACCTAGAAAATAAAGACTCCTATGTTAGAATGCTGTTCATTGACTTCAGCTCGGCATTCAACACAATAATCCCACAACAGCTCATAAATAAGCTAAACCTGCTGGGCCTTAACAATTCCCTCTGTAACTGGATCCTGGACTTTCTAACTGGAAGACCTCAGTCAGTCCGTGTCGGCAACAACACCTCGAGCACTACAACACTGAGCACAGGTGCTCCACAAGGCTGTGTGCTCAGCCCGCTGCTCTTCACACTGCGGACCCACGACTGCACTGCCAAGTTCAGCTCCAACCACATCATCAAGTTTGCTGATGACACAACAGTGGTAGGTCTCATCAGCAACAACGATGAAACGCACTACAGAGAGGAAGTGGCACAGCTGGCTGAATGGTGTGGCACAAACAATCTGTCCCTCAATGTGGAGAAGACAAAGGAGGTTGTGATGGACTTCAGGAGAAACTCCGTTGACCACCCCCCACTGACCATCGACAGCTCGACTGTGGAGAGAGTCAGCAGCACTAAATTCCTGGGGGTGCACATCACAGAGGATCTCACCTGGACCATCAACACCATGTCACTCTCCAAAAAGGCACAACAGCGCCAACACTTTCTCCGCCGGCTGAAAAGAGCAAGTCTCCCTCCACCCATCCTCACCACATTCTACAGAGGCACCATTGAGAGTGTGCTGACCAGCTGCATCACTGTCTGGTACGGGAACTGCAGTGCTGCTGACCGCAAGACCCTCCAGCGGACAGTGAACACAGCTGCAAAGATCATCGGTGCCCCTCTCCCCTCCATCCTGGACATCTTCCTTACACGATGCTCCAGCAAAACCAACAGCATCGTGAAGGACTCCACCCATCCCTCCCACAGTCTCTTCCAGCTCCTACCATCAGGAAGACGGTACCGGAGCATCAGAGCCCACTCCGCCAGACTGCTCAACAGCTTTTTCCCCCAGGCTGTGAGAGCCCTGAACTCAAACCACCCCGCCCCCCTCTGAAACCCCATGCAAACCCCTACCTCCTGAACATGGACCACCCCCCACCCCAAACCTTACCACACCAAAGAAAAACTGTATGGAACTTTAATAATTTTTTTTTTTTTTTTAATTCTTATTTTTCTTTACACTATGGACACTCTCCTCTATGTGCACTATGGACACTTTACACTATGGACACTCACACTCTACACTATGTGCACTATGGACACTTACACACACTGCTGCGTGTGCACAATCTCACAAAAGACTCAGCAATATATGTATGTTTACATGCTCATGCACTACAAATCATCCTGCACTGTTCCCCAACCAGCTGCTGACTCAAATGTCTCTCTTTGCACATGTACAGTATTTGTGAAGCATTCGTATAGTTTGTATTTTTTATCTTCTATTTTTTAGTTTGTATAGGGTAATATTTATGTGAAGCATTCGTATAGTTGTATTTTTTATCCTTTTAGTTTGTATAGGGTAAATACTTATATATAGTATACTTATAGTTAAATCTGTTAGTAGTGTATAGGTTTATAGTGTTTTTTTTTTACTTCATTGTTGTAATGTCTGTATTTATGTAGCACCGTGGTCCTGCGAGACACGACATTTCGTTCCACTGCATGTAGCGGAATGACAATAAAGCTCAACTTGAACTTGTGGAATGGAAAGCTTCCATGGATGTTAAAGGTTCTTCATGGAACCATTAATGCCAATAAAGAACCTTTATATTTAGGAGTGTAGAACAAAAGAGACCTGACCATGAATGTGTATAAAGACAGCTAAATATGTGACTGAAGCCAATTACTTCATTCAGAATACCACAGATAATGACTTCAAAACGAATTAACAATTTTATCGAATAATAGAAAAAAAAAATAATCAGAATCCTTGTTCTTGCTGGTTAACAGAGTCAGAAGATAGCCTGTTATTGTAGATACATTTCTGAGTGTTACGAGAATGGGTGTAAACTCTATGAATGACAATGAGTGCATTGCAGTTTCTCTATATTGTGCATCTTTCAGAAATCAGAGCTTGTCAAGAGTGACATCAAATAAGATACCACATCATACACATTCTATTTGAAATGTGTATTTAAATATACAAAACCCTCCAAGATTGAAATACATTGCAATGCTTTTCTGTTTTACTTGCTCCCCGAGCCGGTGAGCAGACGTGTGATGTAACCCTATGTCTACATCGAGTGCGTCACAACAGCTCGAGGCTGTCTGTACTGGACGCATCTGAGGAATAGAACGGGAAATCACTTTCCTGGCTCGTCGCGCTGCGCCGCATTCACTGTAGACAGTTTCACTGATTATAATGCTCTTTATTGGTTTTTGTAGTTTCTGACCAATTGGAGTGATTTCTTATTAAAGCAGAATTGGTGAAGAGGGAGAGCAATCCATGGGAAAACAGGCAAAAATACTCTACTGAATGTTACTTTTATTTAACATGTAGTATTATTGTTTCAATAAAAAAAATTATATACAAGGCATATTTGCTACAAGTAAACTATAAAGTGAACAAATTGACATTTAAAATGGGCTTTTCATTTTTAGTTTAGACAGTCTGCATTAGGCCACAGCCACGTACAAATAATTTTGCCATTGTTACATATACACACCGCTAGATACCATGCAGGGTCTATTTTGATTTGATGTTGTTTTTAAAACTCCCTTGCTGTGAGTGTGGCTAGTTAAAAGGGTTAATAACTTAATTCTTCTCCCTGAAGCAAGTGGAAAACATTCCCCAATAAACTCCCGCTGAATGTCGCCTGAGACTTCATCCATTTACTGTAAGCATGCATGCTTGGAGAATTGAAACAGTGGCAGATATAGCATATCATGAGCACATTAATTATGGCTGCTCTTGTGCTGTTGCTGTGCTGTCATTGCTGGTCCCCATGCGTGAAAGACACTGGGATTCTGTACTCGCAGGTACAGAAATGGGCCAGACCTGTTCGGGTTTTTCTCTCTCCCTCCCAACTCGTGAAAAGGAAACTGGGAAGAAAAAACAACAAAACGGAAGGCTGTCTAAAGCTTTTTTTCCTTCTTTTTCCAAATTTGCTTGTAGTTTAATACTATTTTTGAGTTGAATTAAAATGTCAGTTTAGTTAGTGTTACTTTAAGCAATGTTAATATAGGTTTAATTTCAAACACAGATATCTGTTACATGTTTGAGCCACACGATAGTTAATTTTGTTAATTGTTAATTTTAGGCTCTTTTCAGTTGAATCTTTTCAATGAATCTTTGGTTGATTTATATCATAATACCAGTCAGGCGTTCATTTCCCAAAAGCATCTTTAGCCAACTATGGTTGAAAGTTGCATCATTATCAACCTAGTTCAACGATACTATGTTTCCCGAAACCATAGTTCTGCTGAACATTCGCAATCAGCATTGCAAGGCTATATGTTTGGAACTACAGATCTCGACCTGTGGTTGGAAACTTCTTATTAGTATGATATGTGGACTTACTTAAATCATGCACTTGAGCAAAATAAGCAAGCACTGTATAACTATATAGTACATTTCATTCTATATATTTTAGCATGTCAGCAATCAGTGCCATTTTTAAGAGTGTGCATGCACATAAATGCATACAGGAACCCTGGAGTATGACGTAAGAGGGAACCCACGATAAATCAAACATCAAATAAAGCAAAATGACGGGGAAATAGTGAAGTAGTCCTCAGATGTCATGTTCATTACAGCAGCATTTCAGAGAAATTACATTATTGAGAAAGACTGCTTAAAATGCATGTATACGGGAGTAAGTCAGTTACAGTCTATGTGTTTATAATAAAAACAATTAAAGAAATTAATGTCTTTCTGTTTAGTTTGTGTATAACTATAATAATATGTCATTAACTGCAATCTCAGATAATTTAATTAGCAGAAGTTATTACTCCACCACTGGTGTGAAGTCATTAACAAAAGTTCTACAGGTATTTATATCGTTGTGTCAATGTGGTTCAAATGACAGAGGTGCGACGAAGTTACTACAGATCTGGGAAACAGTTATGATTATCTAGAGAAAGTTCACCAAAAAATTCAAATTTTGAAAAAATTACTAATTTACTATTGTCAACTGTTTGGTTACCAACATTCTTCAAAATGTATTCTTTTGTGTTCTGGAGAAGAAGAAAAAAAACTTGTACAGATTTGACTTGAGGGTGGGTAAACATTTTTGGGTGATTTGTCTTTTTAATTATGACATGATGCATCAGATGGTGGATTGGCAGTGAGTTACATCATTGTTTGGGAAATGGACCCCTGATTGATTAGTTCAGAGAACATTCAATAATAACATACCCATGTTTGCAAAATTATAAAATGGAATGTTCCCTTAAAGGGATAGTTCACCCAAAAATAAAAAAATAAAAATTACCCTGAAAAAATTTAAATTTACTCACCCTCAAGCCATGCTATGTGTATATGACCAGATGAATGTAATCATTGTTATGTTAAAATTTCCTGGCTCTTCCAAGCTTTATAATGGTAGTGAATGCGGGTTGAGATTTTGAAGCCCAAAAAAGTGCATCCATCCATCATAAAATGTGCTCCACACAGCTCTGGGGGGTTAATAAAGACCATTTTGCATTTGTGTAAGAAAATTATCCATATTTAAAACTTTATAAACTGTAATTTTTAGCTTCCGCTAACTGTCGTTCACGAGAGAGTGGCATCCAGCAGATGACGTAGTACGTAGGCATAACATAAGGCCCTTTCGTACCACAGGAACCTTTTCAGAGTACCTGAACTAATTGGGGAACTACCCACTTTTTGGCGTGTTCGCACCGCAGGAACTAGGTACGGTTTTAGTTCCAGCAACTCCGTTTGAAGGAACTAAATTAGCTCCTACTTCAGAGTAGGGACTAAAACAGTTCCATAGGAACTATCGTGATGTAAGTGTACACTGATTGGCTAAACGCGTACCAAAACGCCCTCACCTGCCATGATTTAAATCACAGTGTAAACACATACTGTGTAAACATTCCATGTCCATTATTGTGAAACCCACGAACACAACAAAAACACAGCTCCGATCACAGCGTCCTCCGTCTTCCTGTTGTTAACGTCGTTGTTTTTTGTTTTCGTTGTTGAACGCCGTGCACAAAGGACGTTGCTGTCAACCGGCTTACGTCACTTCTTAGTACCCACTGTCGGTGCGAATGCAACCCTTTAAATGGTACTGGGAAATAGTTTGCGCAAAATCGTCCCAGTACTTTAGTACTGTACTTTTAGTTCTGGAACTAAAGCGGTGCGAAAGGGGCTATAAGCTCACCCCATTTTTGGGTGAACTATCCCTTTAACAGTTGCACAACCATGAAAAAAAAGCATCTCTAAAACATTTTAAAAACTGGACAGTTTTTAGAACTTGGAATGTTTTGAATGGTTTTGTCTTTGGTGTAGTATAAAATAATAACCTTGGCCTGGTGTAAATTAAACCTAGCAAGCGGTTCACTTTTCTGCTTCAGTTCCATGGTTTGCGATTTCAACAGTGAAGATTCAAAGCCACTGTTCAATTTTACGCTATTTGCCTTGACGCTGCAGTCGTGATCCACTTTATTGAGCTATGAAAATACTCAGCTGACCTAAATTGACCCAAAAGAGCTGTTGCCAAACTATTACGAGAATGTGCAGACTCTGTTATTTGCACTGTCCGTGGTTTCATCCAGAACTCTTTAATGTGTGTTTTAATATCCTTCTCTATCTATGAGAAATAAAGGGAATGTAATATTTATGGTGCAGAGGCTTACAGCTGTAGTTCAATACAGTGATAAAAAGCCTTCATACTAAGCGTGGTGGGATTCTAGTCATTTCTTTTTCCCTGGGAGCCGTGAAAGTGGTGATATCTAAATAGATTCAGCTGTTGATTGACAGCGCGGGGATGAGCTGTTATCGGCTGGACCACAGTGTTGTGTTTGCCAAGGTTGGGAGTTACAATCTCCCGTGGTATTGTGTTTTTTGCTACACCGTGGAAGCCCAGCATGCTCTCTGCCTGTCACAGAACTACATTAGCATTCATGATTGACAGAAAAGGAAAGAAACTTGGCAGATTTCGAGATGGTTTTGTAACATAATGAACCTAGATATTTTAAGGTAACAGCCGCTCCCTAAAAGTGTGAAGTAAGCAGTCCTACATTTCTGTCATATTTTGTTGCATATTTTAGTATTCTGTGTGGTATAGTAGTATATCTTAACCGGCCATCGGTCACAAAAGTGGTCACATGTCTGTTCTAATTACAAATAGTAAAAGAAACAATGCTAAATGCAATCAATAAAATACTAAAGAGTTCATCCATGTGCTTTTTTTTTGTCATTTTGTGAAACAAGGCAATTGTTTTGTTTTAACAATGCTGACTTTTGACAATCAGCATTTAAGGGGCTGTTCACATAGAATGCTTTCTTTCATTTAAATACAAGACACATTTTTTAAAAGTTTAACTTCTTTTACTTTAACAGGGTATCTTAAAGTGCCCCCATTATGCCACTTTTAAGGTCCCTAATATTGTTTTGGGAGTCTCCTACAATATGTTTACAGGCATGGATGGTTAAAAATCACTTTAATTTTCTCAAAACATACATTTAATATAGCCTCATTTTCCAATGATTAGTTCAAAGCAGTTCTAAGATTCAGTCTCTCTAAACCCCTGCTTTCTGTGAGCCTACTCTGCTCTAATTGGTCACATGGCCAGGTCAGTTGTGATTGGTCTACCACGTACAGCACGTGTCGGAAAGATACGTCCATTAACATAGAAAATTACCATAGAAAATATGGTCCCAGTTTATATTAGGTGGCCTTAACTACTATGCACTTTCATTTAAATTAATAATTTGATACAATGCATTTATTGTGTACATACATGTTCTTACATTGTACTTATATTTTTAAAAATACCAATATGTAGTTACATCTGTAATTAATTTCTGTAATTACATTTATAATTACACTGTTGACCCATCCCTTACACCTTAGCCCACCCTTAAACCTACTCATACCGCCAAACCTGTCCCTAACCTTACCCATATCCCACCTCAATAGCAGCAAAAGTGTGTTGCAATACAATTTGACCACAATAAGTAAATTGTACTTATTTTTTGATGTAAGTACATAGTAGCTCAGGCCACCTAATATAAAGTGTGACATCTATTATTTATTATACATATAGGTTGTGATTCAGCGAAGCCGGCTGGTCCACATTAACTAAGTACTGAGCCACTTTCAAAAGCAAGTGTTTTGTGAATCCTGTGTTGAACTCTTAGAGAAGTCGTCATTAAAATTACGAGAACACAAAAAAAGACGGGGGTTGTACTGCTGCGGTACAATGGAAAAAATGTATGTTAACCACTGATTATTTGCAGCCTCATCTTTCGGAAGTGAAAATAAAACAAATTTACTTTCACAGTGTAGGACAAGATATCTTTTTGACATGATGTTTACCACACTAACAAGCTACAGTGCAGTTTACATTCACATAGCTACATTACACACTGCATAAAAGGCAATATTCGAAATTGCATAATGGGGCACTTTAAAAAATGCGTCAAATACATATTTCTAAATTTGAAAATATAACTCTCTTGTCCACATTCAACTGACAAACACACTTTTCTAGTCCTGATTTGCTGAAAGCCCATGTGACATAATTTCCATTATTATATCGCTCACTGGAATACTTGATTCTGATTGGTCGGTCGTGATTGGTCAGTAGCTTGAATAAAGCTGTGTTATTTACCGATAACGACTGTCATCATTAGCAGCCCTAAATAACATACCACCTTGTAGTTGAGGCCAGCACTTCTTTCACGTCTTGTCATATGACAACACTGCAATCTTGCTCATTTCATTCAAACTAGGGCTGTCAAAATTAACACGTTAATTGTGTGATTAATTTTTTTCAGTTTAATGCATTAAAAATATTTAATGCAAATAACACCGTAATCCAATTTTTCCCTTTCATCCTTTGGCTATTAGAGTAGACTATATAATCACGCTTTCAAGCATGGTAAGACTCGAAAGAGAAATTTATTCGGTACTGGTGCAGTAGTGCTTCAACAGACAAAAACACACACCATAATGTCAAAATGCCGTTTTTTGGCGAGTGACCTGGCAAACACAGTCTTAAATGAGTTAAAAAGTCCTAAATGACCATAAAGAGTTGGGAGAAATCCAGATATGTGTTATATCTGCATCACATGCATCAGGTTTTAAAGAGACAGCACTGCTTTTAAAGTAAAACCTGCTGAGGTCAAGAAAAGGTGAAAACACTCACTGCAAAGATTAATCTATGTTCAATTCAAAGTTTCTGCATATACAATTCATAGTTTATGTGAAGATAGTTTTGAAATTCAGTTAAGTTGTTATATTTTTCAAAGCCTGTTAAATGTTAAGTGGCTATAAATAATGGCTAAAATTAAGGGGAAATGTATTGAATAGAGACATCAGTAGCAGTATCGGTATCAGTGATACTGGCCTTCACTGGATCACTGGAGCTGTGTGAAGTCCCTTCCTGCTTCAAACGCTCCACCATCATCCCTATTCCAAAGAAACCCAAGATAAGAGGATTTAATGACTACAGACCTGTGGCTCTAACATCTGTCATCATGAAGTCATTTGAAAAACTGATTCTGGCTTATCTGAAGGACATCACTGGACCCTTACTGGACCCCCCGCAGTTTGCTTACCGAGCAAACAGGTCTATAGATGATGCAGTCAGCATGGGACTACATTACATCCTGCAACACCTGGACAAATCAGGGACTTGTGTGAAGATCCTGTTTGTGGACTTTAGTTCGGCCTTCAACACCATCACCCCTACACTCCTCTAGACCAAACTAACCCAGCTCTCTGTCCCTAGCTCTATCTGTCAGTGGATCACCAGCTTTCTGACAGATAGGCAGCAACTAGTAAGACTAGGGAAATTCATTTCAAACAGCTGCTCCACCAACACTGGTGCCCCTCAGGGCTGTGTTCTCTCCCCACTGCTCTTCTCTCTGTACACCAACGACTGCACCTCTAAAGACCTCTCTGTCAAGCTCCTGAAGTTTGCAGATGATACCACACTCATTGGCCTCATCCAGGACGGTAACGAGTCTGCCTACAGACAGGAGGTTAAAGAGCTGGCTGTCTGGTGCAGTCTAAACAACCTGGAGCTCAACACACTAAAAACAGTGGAGATGATAGTGGACTTCAGGAGAAACCCCCCTGCACTCTCCCCACTCACCATCATAGACAGTACTGTGACTGCAGTGGGGATATTCAAGTTCCTGGGATCCATCATCTCTCAGGACCTGAATTGGGCCACTCACATCAACTCCACAGTAAAAAAAGCCCAACAAAGCTTATGCTTCCTTCGCCAGCTCAAGAAGTTTAACCTGCCACAGGAGCTGCTGAAACAGTTCTACTCAGCCGTCATTGAGTCTGTCCTGTGCACATCAATAACTGTCTGGTTTGGCTCAGCTACAAAATCAGGGATCAGAAGACTACAAAGAACGGTTCGAACTGCTGAATGGATTATGGGTGCCCCCCTGCCCACCCTCCAAGAATTCTATACATCCAGAGTGAGGAAAAGGGCTCAGAAAATCACTCTATATCCCTCATATCCAAGTCATCCCCTTTTTGAACTTTTGCCATCAGGCCGGCGCTACAGAGCCACAATTACCAGGACAGCCAGGCACAAGAACAGTTTCTTCCCCCAGGCAATCCAACGTATGAACAGTTAAATGCCCCCCCCCCCCCCCCCCCCCCCCCATTATGCAATAACAATGTGCAATAACCTTATATTTATTTGCTACCCCCCTCCATCCTTGTACATCCCTTTATCTCCTTTTATTCTATCCCACTCTTATCATCTTTTGGACAACTGTATATACTCAATTTGTGTTTCAGTTCTTCTATTCTCATCTTATTTTTATTGTCTGTGTGTCGTTGTTGTCTCTGTGAACTGGAAGCTTATGACACTAAAACAAATTCCTTGTATGCGCAAGCATACTTGGCAATAAAAGCTCTTTCTGATTCTGATTCTTCATTAATTATAGGCTACTTAGTAAAAAAAGATGCCTTACATAGATGCCTAGCATACATGTAAAATCTACTTTGCGTTTATCATGGCCTTAAGTAGTGCAAACAGGAATGGCTCATCCAGGGCCATCCTTTGGGCAGTGTAACTGGTGTGGTTGCACCGGGCCCCACACTTTGAGGGGGCCCTGCTCCCTAACTTGCACCGGGCCTTGCGTCAGCTAAGGACTCATCTGCTCATCTGACTGATCAACTGTCATCATTGCTAATCAACAGTAGTGATATATTGTTTATTAGCATATTTGTTGATCTGTCTCAGTAAACTCAGTGGTGCTCACAGTACTATCCAACCTCTATCTGTGGACATGATACATTATGTGTAATATAATGCTTTTTTATGGATTTCTATAGACTGCTAACGGTAGACACATCAACCTTGGTTTTCCAACATGTACTGGAACATGGTCAACTTGTGTGTGACGTCAATCCCAGCTCTGACATTTGACTTCAGAGGTAAATAGAACACAGCATGGAAATCACTGGAGAGGATGTATATGTAAAAGTGATGATACACGGGGCAACTTTTTTTGAGCAATGTTATAAATGAATAAATACATTTTAAAATAATAAATAGTATAATATGTAAATAAATGAATAAATCATATAAATGAAAAACTTCAAATAATGAATAAAACACAAATATAACAAATACATTAATTATAAATTAAAATGCCCCATCGGGACAAGACCACCAGAATCAGATAAGCCCTTTACACAATCTGACATGGCCGAGGTTGGAATTGAACTGCGGGTTTCGTCTGGCCAGAGGAGAACTGGCCCCCCGACTGAGCCTGGTTTCTCCCAAGGTTTTTTTCTCTATTCTGTCACAGAGGGAGTTTTGGTTCCCTGCCGCTGTCACCTCTGGCTTGCTCAGTTGGGGACACTTATTTCTAGCGATTATCGTCAATTTGATTTCACAGATAATATTTAAACTAAACTGAGCTAGACAATGACATCTCTGACTTCAATAATGAAATGCCTTTAACTCAAAATTGAGTGTTTAATCTTATTATTATACATTACTGACACTCTATCCTCCAATTTGATACTGTTAAGTGCTTTGACACAATCTGTATTGTTAAAAGCGCTATATAAATAAAGGTGACTTGACTTGACTTGTTGCTTGGGCACTTTCCCATCGAGAATGGACAACAAATTTCTATCTGGATACTATAGATCGGTTTGGGCCCTGTGTCTCACCTGCTGCCTATTGAGGCAATATTGCATATAGTTGCCTTACTATAGTTGCCCCATGTATCATCACCTTAAGTGTTTTACATCTCGCAATTCTGAGAAATAAAGTCAGAATAGTAGGATATAAACTCACAATTCTTATTTTTTTCTGAGTATTGCATGATATAAACTCACAATTGTGAGTTATAAAGTCAGAATAGCAGGATATAAACTCGGAATTGCAAGAAAAAAGTCAGAACTGTGATATGAAAACTCGCAATTCTGACTTTGTCTCGCAAATGCGAGTTTATATCTCACAATTCTGACTTCTTGAAATTTTGAGATATAAACTAGCAACATGTTGTTAACATGTTGTTTTGGTTAAATGTTGATACATGTTATATGACGTAATGAAATATTGACCTAATTTATAGCACATTTTCATCAAAAGACAAAAAAAGCAAACTGCATAAAAGTTAGGTTTGTAATTTGAACATGGTTCTCCCTTTGGAAGCACTGCTGCAGCCTCTGCGAACCGATAAACACCTGTGCACAGCAACTCCCAGAAATTGCATGAAGCCAGCCAATCAGATCAGAGCATGTAATTTTGAGACGACTGTTGTGATTTTTGAATATGCATCAGACAGTACGTGGGCGTGCCGCCTCAGGCCGTGACTAACAATGCTGTAACAGCGTTCTGTTCCTGCTGGAGACTCTCAGGCTGTTTTCAGAAGAGTTTGCTGGAGTGTCCCACTGCATCGGATCTGAGAGCTCTAGTCGTTTCTCCAAAAGGTTAAAATGAAACTTTCAGCATTAGAGAGAAACCTCTGGCCATGGTAGACTGATGGATGGTGTGGAATCAAATCTCTGTTAAGGTTGCGGCCCGCGGAGAGCCCTACGCTGACAGACTGAGCATATTTTTTTCTTTCATATCACAAGTTCTGCTTTTGAAGAGTTTTTTTTTTACATGTGATAAAAGACTGGAATATCTAAGGTTATCTGGGAGTTCACTGTTCACTACTGCAGTGTTTTAAATAATTAAAGCAAAGCAAAGATAACAGAGACACAGCCAGAGTTGCTGAATCAAACATGGTGAGAGGGCAACATGATCGATGTCTGATAAAAATGTAGACTGTCTGCTATGTAAAATAAAGTTTGTAAAACAGAATGCATTATGCAATCATATACGTATTAAGTAGTAGTATGCTGCACATGACCTCACTATGTTGCTTGTTTAATTCAATATACAGTTATTGCCTCTGGCATAAAAATACATTTTAAATTCTGAATCTATTTTTAGGGTAAAAGCATATTTTTGAAATCTAATAATGAATCAAGAAAGCGGTAACAATTGCAGCCAAGGTCAAGTCAGCAGCAGTATGGGATACAGGAACCAATGCAATCATTACTCTGTTGCATACTGCCTTTTGCATAGTGTGCACTGTATATTATATTCTGCAGAAATAGTATGTTAGTATAGTATCCTAATAGCTGAGCAGAATATTATGAAAGAAGTAATGTTGGAGAGATTCATCAGGATTTTAATGGCATGTGCAGCTATTGATAATATTGTTAATACAATTTAAATAATTTCACTTCACAAGCAGGATCATTTATTACATTTGGATTAAATATTATAATTATAATTCCCTTATCATCTCATGTTGTCTTTATTTTTATTTATTATTCATATTTTTTTTTGTTTTTTTAAATTAGCTGTGATCAGTCTAAGGGAATCTGATTTCTTTCTTCTGTTTTGCCTCTCATGTCCCGCAGGATGATTGTCAATAACCAGCTAAACTAATCACCTAAAGCAGGATCACTTCACTTTAAATTGCTATCAGAGTTGGAGGCCAAGAACACAGTTGAAGCACCCTTAGGAATTAAAATAACAAACATGCAGATATTTAGATTAGGTGTAACTATTATAGTCTGCAAACAAATATTAACCAGGGATTTTGTTGGCATTTTCGAAACAGAGGTGGGATTTACTTACTGGGATTGCTGTTAGCTCAGAGTATTGAAACACTGTTATTGTGTACTTTTAATTTATAACACTTATCCACATTTGCATAATTATTTTATTTAAACCTCTTTATATTGGAGAATGCATTTCTAATTCTGTTCATGCAGAAACATATTAGCGTGTACAGAATTCTCAAAGGGCCACACAAAGTGACTTGTTTGCTCACCCTCATGTCGTTCAAAACTTGTATGACTTTCTTTTCCAGTGAAACACAGAAGGAGATATTTTGTAGAATGTACAAGCTGCGCTTTTCCATACGTTGAAAGTCAATGGTAATTCCCCAAAAATGAAATGGGAATTCTTCAAAAAATGAAAAGAACTATAATAACAAGTCTTTTAAAGGCACATGATAGCATTAAAATCATAGTCTTCCAAAAAATAATAATAATAAATCCTTTCATCATTTACTCAAAACAGGGAACACAAAATACAATATTTTGAAGGATGTTGGTAACCAGTTTTGGTAACTATTTCTTAAAATATCTTATTGACTGACATATACCGACCTGAGAATCATTTTCTCTGATAATACTTCATCAATCAAGTCATGTGTGTTCAGTTGTTTAGAAGCACAACTAGTGATGGCAGATTCGCAAATGAATCACTTTTTTGTAACTAATTGGTAATCTCTGTTTGCAAAAAGGTCTGAAATTTTTGGGATTCAGTTTGATTTTTCATAGACTTCACTCGTGCACTGAAGCGTTTGCAGGAGTTTCTCACACTAAAATAATAACATATTTTATATATAGCGACAAAAAGAGGTGGCTATTGATCCACTGTAAGAAAGCGCGCAAATGTCAGTTTGTTAGCGATGAAAAACAACTCTTTATTGCGTATGCAGCTTGAAAATGACTCTGCAGGTAAACATGATTTATATCATTTATATCCAAAAAGAGTAGCAAAACATGGACACACTTTTTCAGTACTGATGAAAGCTTAGAAACACCCCTGAGATTGAGAAAACAATGACATAATTTTTATATCTTCGCAAAAAACCTACAGTATGGCTTCAAAAGAGTCATATGCTGTGATGTATGGAAAAGAGCAACATGAACATTCCTCTGAACTTCTTCTTTTGTGAATGACATTGTAAATCATTATTGATCACTGTCACTTTTGGGTGAAGTATCCTTTCAAAAAGGCACACTTACAGTAAAGTCGGATGCAAATGCATGAGTCTTATCTTCCCTACGTAGATGAAACCGTTCCGATGTGGTCATTAATAATAACATTTCACTCAAAGTTTCAACGTGTGGATTTGTACATGATCAATTTTCCCGTCAATCCATCAGACCATGCATAATGCGAATATCAGAAATGACCCTCACGGGCATTCATATTGAATTGGTTCGGCGTAAAAAGAATCAACCTGAACATGCTCCACACTGGCACTGGAGTTTAAGGATGCTGATGTTTTAAACATTGATTTTTGCACAGTGAAGTCCCTTCATAAATGAAATGCAATAAAGCAGCATCAGCAATCAATATCAATATAATAAGACTCATGCAAAACCCCCTTTGTTTTGAATTATTCCAAATGGTTCGTTATATTGTCAAGCATTTCTGTGTTGTATATGTGCACATAAACTCAATCTCAGGTTTATGTGGCAGACTATATAACCTTCTCATCAGATGGAAGCTAAAAATAGTCGCCTCCCCTCCCCTCCTTGTTTCTTTCTTTCTTTCTTCACCTGCCTCTGCTCACCTTTTTCCTCATCCTCCTTCACCACCTCATGTAGTGTGAATCCCACCCTCCGTTTCTCCACACACACTGAAGAGTGAAGTGTGCGACTCCACACTTTAAACGAGCATCAATCTCGACGGTGAGCATCGTTTATGACTGAACAACAGTGACTCATTCCACTAGTCGCTCTCCAAAGTTCACAAGTATCAATAACCTCCCGTCTGTTTCCACGACACGGCAGAGATGCATAGGAGGCAAAGAAAAAGCAGTCTCCTATAGGTCTATTAAATATGTTATCGAAGGCAGTGTGAGAGTGTGAATGTGCGTGTGGAAGCAGGGGAATGAGAGATGAAGCGATTAGAGCGCAGTGCCAGCGCTTGCTTACGGATATGTCCACTAAGCAGCCACGTTTATTAAATCCAGCGCTCCTGGTTCGCACGGGACGAATGATTCTGGTGCGTGAGAGTTTGCAGATCTAGAGGTGTGGAGTGTGTGTTTTTAAAGACTTCAGATGTCCACACAAAGATAAAGTCGCATGCATTATGAGGGCCAGCCGATGGTTTTCGTCAAAAAGGCATTGTTTAGGAAAATATATAAACGCAGAAGGGTTTCTATATTTAGGTTTAGATAATAAAAACAGCCCTGTCTTACAATAAAATAATAGAAGTTAATGGAAAGTAGTAGAAAAACACACATGTGCGTGTTTTCTTATTAGAAGCAGCTTTGGGGATGCTGAATGAGATGAAAACATCACACCTTAAGGTTTGAGAACAACTGACACTTTCTTTACTCTTTTATCTTGTCTAATGTCTGTGTTTGAGCTGATTACAATCAAATCATCCAAAAAGACTGTTTAGTTTTATTCTAAATGATGTTGAAGTGAATTAAAAATGTCTTACCTGAGTCACTCGTGGATGGACGTGAAGGTTTGCTCTTCCTCAGTGCCAGCGAGTCAGTCAGCGCTGCAGTCAAAGCACTTGTCTTTGTTTCTTAATGTAAACACCACAAACTACTTCATGAAAGCTTAGTGTACCACAAGACTCCTTATATTTCTGTCACTGAGGGATTTTTTTTTCTTGGCTTGCTTTGCGTTATGCTGGCAGCTGTTTGTTTGCACTGCTTCTTTTGTGTCTCTGTACTGTATGTTGGCAGCATCACTGAGATGAGCGTGCTCTTCCACTCTCCTCAGCAATACTCGCTCTCTCGCTCGCGCTCGGCTTTGTTCATTCCTCCATCCAAGACGATTCATCAGCGCGAGACCGAGAGGGGGGACAGGAGAGACGCTTGTGTGCGATGCGGTGGAGGGGGGACACACAAAATGACACAATTATGTTTCATGTTACGGGAGAGTTTTGATGCAGGAATGAATATTCAGAAGGAAAAAATGCGGCTAATGTGATGCTGTTGTATTAAGACGACATGTGCACCCCTGTACAGATAAGGATGGTTTATTCTTACCTAGAGAGCGAGAGAGAGAGAGAGAGAGAGAGAGGCATACACTGGAGGAGATATATAAGATAACGAAAGACGGGAAAAGCGCTATCAAGTAATAATGAGGTAATAATTGGACTGGCTACAACAGAGAACATTTCAAAACTCAATGTGAACAAATGATAATAGCAATAGAGTGAATCTCACAAAGCCTGATAAGAACACGCAGGTCACTCAAATCATTTGAAAATGAATCATATAGGCCTACACTATGTTGCCAAAAGTATTGGGTCACCCCCTTCTAATGAACAGGTTTGACTACTTTAGTAATTTCTATGAGTACAAATCTTAGTGTTTAAGCATATAATGATATTCTAGGGAATTGTGTGCTTCTAATTTTATAGCAACAGTTTGGAACCTGACAGTGCCTCTGTGTATAAGGCAAGGCTCAAAAAGACATGATTGATTGAGTCAGTGTGGAAGAACTTGACTGGTCTGCAGAAAGCCAAGTCCTGATCCCAGCTGAACTCCTCTGGTGTGACTTTAAATGCAGACCTTGAGCCGAAAACTCATCACCAAACAGCAATGATGTATAGACACTATAAGGACAGAAGTGTTGGGACACCTCCTTCTTTAGAACAGAAAAAGGCACTAACAAAACTGGCAACATAAGATGGAAACATAATTCATGTATTTAAAAATTGTATTTCCATCTCTGTTGCAACAGTTTTGGACGTGTCTAAAATGACAGTACCCTTATGTACAAGTCATTGGTGTTTGGTGATGCGTTTTTGGCTCAAAGTCTGCATTTAAAGTCAAACCAGAGGAGTTCAGCTGGGATCAGGACTTTCTGCAGACCAGTCAAGTTATTCCACACTGAATCAATCATGTCTTTTTGAACCGTGTCTCTGTCATGTTAGAATAGAAAAGGGTCCAAACTGTTTCTATAAAATTAGAAGCACACAATTCCCTAGAATATCATTATATGCTTAAACATTAAGATTTGTACTCATAGAAATTACTAAAGTAGTCAAACCTGTTCATTAGAAGGGGGTGACCCAATACTTTTGGCAATATAGTGTGTTCGGAGGACCATAAGGGAAGTCATTGTGACATTATTTTCACAGATAGTTCACCAATTCTGTCATTTAGGCTTCTCCCTCTCATGTTGCTCATGTCTGTGGAACATAAAAGAAGTTATTGTGAAGAATATTGGTTTCTGGACTATTGAAAAATAAAATATACTGAGACATTTCTCAAATTTCTCTTTTTGTGTTTCACTGAAGAAAGAAAGTGAAAGAGGTTTGGAATAACATGAGAGTGAAATTATTTTCCGAAACTTTCATTTATTGTAGAGCTTAAAAAAAGATACAAAAGATACATTAACGAAGTAAAATGTTGTTGTTCAAATGTTTTGAGAATAATATAAAAGACCAGGATAACTTAAAAATAAAATATAAATTAAAAAAACTGTTATGGAAAAGAACATCAAAAATGTTAGTGACCACGATGCATTTACAGTAGAGTCAGTAGACACATTGTGCCAGGTTGGATGTCAGTAAAATGAATAGTTCTTGCATGACCAAACATCAAATCTGACACAATGCCTCTAAAGGCACCATATTTTACTGGAAGGCTATGATCGAGGGAAATACTTTCAGTGAATAACAACTCAAATTTTCTTTTGTTCATCACACAAGACTATGAGCCACATGGACTTTAATTGGTATTTTATCTCCTTTTTGGAGCTTGACAAACATGTCCTTGTGAAAAGCAGTGTGCGTAATTGTATTGAATATGTACTTTCTACTTCAAAAAAAAAAAAAGAGACTTTTACTGGAAGGTAATATAATAACAATGATAATGAAATTAAAGGCCACTTAAGTATATTTAAACAAACTTAAATCTTAAACTTAATACTTAGTTGAAATATACTGAATGTAGTAAATTGCAACTACATCATTATAAATCTGCAGTTACAATATATTTAAATACCAGCTGACATGCAAGTTCAATGCAAAAAATTCAATACAATGACATTTTAGTTTACCATAAATGCTTGTCAGTGCATTCAGCAGCACTCTTTAAACATATTTCAAAGGCAATATAAGTAATTGCATGTAAAGATACTTTACTTAATTCTTACTTGGGTGAGTTCAGCCATTTGCATTTAATATAAAACTTTATTTTTAACAAAAAATATTTGTTATAAACGTGACATTATTTCAGTTCGCACTTAAGTGTGTTACTTTAAAGCACCTTATTTCTCTTTTAAGTACTCTTTAAATTAAAGTGTACTTCTTTTTCACAAGGGACGACATGAGGATGAGTAAACAATGACAACATTTTCAACCTGTAATATTTCATATATATGTTCAAGTATTACTTGCTAACCTTGTGAAGTTATTGCTAATGTAACTCCTGTCACGACCATGTAAATCCAATAAACCTTCTGGCTTTCATTTGATACACAGAAGAATTTCAAGAAGAGACTGTTTACAGAAGACAATCCACCCACAGGAATTACATCAGTATCACATAACCAAGAGCTCATCCATCCATCCCATCTCTAAAAGGACGATTTAAACTATAAGCACATTTTTAGGTAAGAATTATGTAATACAAGCTCTTAATACAAACACAAGCTGCACATTGCTTTTAAACTCGCTGGAATGACCTGTCTCGAACACTTCAGGTGTAAATGCATCATAAACACAAATCTTTGCATTTATAAAGCTTATTTTGAACAGAAAGCACGTATATCAGAGAAGCACACCCAGACACACGGTATCCATCACGATGCTAAACAGCAGTATTTGGATGACATTTAGATCCCTGCTGGCTTTTTAATTAAAGAAACTGCCATTGTGAAGAAGGGAACGCCGCAGATATAAAGACCCATAAGAATATCTTTTTTTAGAAAGAACTTCGGCCCCTCGTCTCGCAGTTAACCTTCACATTTACCAGCTAATAATTATTTTTAATTATGCCTGTAGGTTTCGGGATACACGTTTGATAAGTTAAGCACAAAAGACTGTTGCGTAACAAACCATTGGCTGCACGTTTATATATAAAATTGCATTAGGAAATGTTTCTATGCCGCACCTAATATTTGGAGACACTTTAAAGGAAAATGATAAAACGCGATCAGCTCCATTATGGCACTTCATCATATGTTATTTTAGAGAAGCTGCATGTGTAATCACCTTCTCTGCTTGTTCAGTGCCTCCACCGAGCACAAATGCCTCATCTCTCCGGGTTTCATCATGTTTAAGCACTGGAGTATGTGTGAGACTTGGATGATGATGATGATGATGATGATGGAATTGCTATTAGGTCTGTGATATTGCATAGAGCGTGGAAGCTTGTTAGTGGGACAGAAAGTGTAGAACTAGAATAGAGAAAAACCGAACACTTACTCTATTGTGTGATTGGGTGGTGTTGCAGGGTAATAGCATTCTTCCATTGCTGATATGATGACAGATAGAATTGGCTTCAGTAGTAATACACCACTATATCATTGAGGCTGATTAACTGGCCAGTGTTTGGCTGTTATGGAATTTAACGCATTGATAAATGGGACGCAATTTGTCAATTAACATGGTCTTTTTGCTTTCTACCTGCAGCCTTCATGTGCATTTTATATAATATGAAAATATTAAATATTTAGAATATACAACATAATGTGCAAACTAAATCTAATGTTTTAATTTCATGCTAATTGTAATTAAATGTAAATGCATTGTAGGTTATATTTATATGAAATTCTGTTATTGAAATTAAGAGTGTTTTTACTCACTTAAATAGGACTTTTATATGCCATGTCATAAATCTATTGTCTTTGAAATGTGGTTGTGTACTGCTTAATGCATTTCTATTGAAACTTGCATTTACATATATTTGTTATTACACATTCATAATGACGACGTTGCAATTTAAGTGGCCTTATATTTAATTAGCATTATATTATCTTTAAGTAATTTTTTTATACACTACAAGTGCACATTCAGTACAATTGCACGTAAATTCAATACAAAGTGCCCGTCTTTTTCAAAAGGGAAAATATCATTCTAAATAAATAAACCACAGCATACTAAATATCATTATGTTAGAGACCTATTAATCTTTTTTTAAGACAACCTTCTAGGCCTACATTGTTCTGTCATTTTTATTTTTTATGTTTTTGTATAAAAGTTGTAAAAAAAAAAAAAAAAGAAAAGTCATAACCTCTTAAAACCTAAGAAAAGGGTCTTGGGGAAAAAAAACGATTATAGTTTATTAGTTGATTATCTGATCGTGCTCCTCCCGAACCTTGTTAATAAAACATAATTCATGTATCTGCCTTGCCTACGTTACTCTTGATACTGTTCATTGAACTTTGCCGGTCTGACCTCTTCTTTGTATTAATAAAGCTGCACATGGATCTCAACGTCACTGACCTATCATTACAGAGTTTTTGGGGGAACATGTAATGAAAAAGAAGTGGGAGTAATAATTGACTAGATTTTCATCATAATATATCATATTTCATAGAATATTGAAATATAATTTCTTTCCCTGTTCATTTGTTATGTCTCCCAAAATGCATAACAAACATGCTTTTAGTCCCGGTGTCCTCATATGAGGACATTTATGAAATCAACGTCCTGTTTTGTAACAGAAAGTCATATTTTGATTTGAAACTCCATAACATTTTCCTGAGATGTTGATTTATGACACACACTTTAAAAATTAGACATTTAAATGATCATTTCAAAATATTATCATATTTCCATAAGAGTGTCACTAAATTAATTTCAGACATATTTGAGGACCAAGGAGAAAGAGTGGTCATGGTGAAACATCCAATCACTTGGCATCTCTGAAAAGCTCTGAATGTGCTCTGTACAGGACGTCCAGACTTGTGGCATGTAGAGTCTCAGAGAAATTCACTAAAATACAATGTCCTCATATGAGGCCACAGGGTCTTAAGAGGTTAAATAAAACAGATTATTGGAGTATGTTTTACAAGAAAATACAATTTCAGTCTTTCTGCTTTAAAATTATACTGTTATGTTCTGTTACTTACCTTCTTTTTTTTTTTTACAAGAAATTACTAAGTGAACGATTTTTTTTTTTTTTCAGTGTACATTGCTTTTTTATTTTATAAATGAATAAATAGCCAACCAAACAAACAAACAAAAAGAGGAAAAATCAACTCCATGTTGTTGTAAACCCATACTTTTTTTGTATCAGTGAAAAAGAAAAGCAGATGGATAAGGGGTGAGAGGATACTGATTACAGCTGTCAAGCTTTGCAAGAACAGACTGAAATGTATTCACCTATGTTAGTTTAAAACATCTTACTACTGCAGAGCAAACGTACAGGTGAAGATGAAATCCAGGCAGCTTCTTTTACTTTGTTTGCCAAAACACACTTGATCTGCATCCTCCTCCCAATATGTGATTATGGAGATGCTGTGTACAGATGTCACCTCCAACACTCTTCACTTTGACTTTCATTCTATTATAAACTGCCTATCCTTGCATATTAGACAAGAACTTTATTGGCTTACCTTTATTTGCTGGACCTTGCTTTGGTCTCAGATCAGTTTATTTGATAAACTTCAATGCTTCAATGCTGTGGAAAAAGACAATGCTGAAGTTTCCAGCCTGCAGTTTTACTGAGATTGCCTTTAAATCTCTCTTCTCAGAATCTGTCATCTGCTCTAATCACTAACACCTGGAATCCAATGCGACTCGGAGCTGATAGATGGAGGTCATTTGAAACAGACCCATATGTGACCTCACCTTTACGAGGCTGTGTGTGCATTTACAGAAGAGCAAAATTACCACCAGTCAGGATAAAAAGTTAGCCGAATCAATGCACCGCAGAAATAAATGGCTTTTATTGGCAGAAATAAGTCATTTAAGCACATCAAGCAGCATATATTAATGCTTCATTGATTCGTTGCCACACCATTCGGCTTCAACATCAACAATTAACCTGTTAATTACACTTTAAAACTGTTATCATGTTGTATTGTGAGAGTTGTATTTTTATAACAAAGTCTTGCTGCTTCTGTTATTCCTAAGTGCAGCCTACATAAGTGATGCATTAGCACAGCTATATTGATTTCAACAGTCGCTGCCTCTGGAGGCAAACGTGACAGCAAACGTTCTTCAGTCAGATGCACAGGAGCCCCAGATCGGAGCTGTTTGTTCTGCATGATCATCATAAAAAGTATTCAGATTTTAGCATTGTCTGAAGTAAATGTGAGCGTGTTTGCCTGTGCTCCAGTGCTAGTTTCAATTCAATCTCAATTTATCTGCAAAGTGCCTTTCAAAATACACACTGTCCCAAAGCAGCTTTGCAAAGAATAGTGCCATACTGCAGGAAATCTGAAACAGGTTTTCTTTCCACGAACTTAAACTGATAGTCTAATGAATCATTTAGTCACATCCTATCGTGCCAAACTATCTTTTATCTTGTCAAGATCTGTGAAAGAGGATCCAAACGCAGAATGACCAATGACAGGGTTTATTAGCACAACAGACAGGGCACAAGAGGGTAGGTGAGGCAACAACAGGGTACTCAGGAAACGGTGAGGATGACAACAGTTTGGAGAACTGCAGAAGAAGTGGCAGGACCAGGCAGATGGCGGTGGGAAAGACCAGGCAAGACACAATGAAGCAGAATTGATGAATGCAGACTCTGAACCGGTCTAGCTGCCAGTGGGAAGGGCATCACAGGTGGCAGGGTGGACTAGAATGACAAACACTCACAACACAACAAGACAAGACTCAACAAGAACATGACGAGACGGCACAAAGACAGGCAGCGAGAAACAAAACCCAAAGCCGATCAAATTAAAAGCAACAAAACGAATAATAAATGGAAAAGAATGTAAACAAAACTAAAGTAAATCAGTAGAAAATGGCAAACAAAATAAAAAAACAAAAGCTACAGCTACAGAAATTGCTATAAAAAGGCTAAAGACAATACTTAAAAGCTTTGAACGTTACTAAATCAAAAGCAACAAGGAGCAAACCTTTGACAAGGATATGCAAGAAAAGCTGAGGGCTTGTCCAAATACCCAAACTTGCAGTCTTGGCCCCTTGAGAACGTGTGCACATGACAGGAAGTAAGCCCTCAAGACTGTCCCAGGTCTTAAAAACACCAGAGCGCAGTGCCCTTAATGCACACTAAATCCACACTATCTAGCTCTGGAGATAGATGTATCCCATCATGCATCATGTTCTTGAAATAAATTGTGAGACTTTTTCCTGAGATCTTGCGAGAGGTCGCAGAAACCTTTCCAGTGTGAAATAAATATTCATAACAATTAGATATTACATAATTTGGTAGTAAAACACGAAGTGTTGCAGCACGTTTTATTGGTGCAAAGATGATCATTTCCTCTGGTGTCGTCTGTTATAGAGACTACTGAACAGACATTTAGAAGTTTATTTTAAAATGCAATCAACATAAAGCTCTGTAAACCCTAGTGAAAAATAAATATACTAAAATGTATTTGAAAGACATTTATTTCATGCTAAGTATACTACAAATACATTTACATAAATGCTTTGCTTTAATTAATTAACAACTAATGTTGTGCTCAATGCACTTTAATTGAGCGTAAGTAGTGCTGAGGTCTAACTAAAGAAGTCTCAATTGATATTTCAATAATATGTTAATAGATTTGAACTATACTTAGTATGAAATAAATGTTGCATTTGTAGGTTCACTAAAAATGTAGCTCATATTATGGAAGTCAATGGGGTCCAAAACAACATAACACTGGACCTTGCTGATTTTCAATGTATAGACAAACAAAACAAAACAAATCAAAGAAAAAAAAACGAAGGAAAAGAAAGCAAAGCAAAGCAAAACAAAAAAACACTGAGACATCCTTAAAATCTTTTATCTTCCACAGAAGAAAAAATAATCATACCGCTTAGGAAAGACTTGAGGTTGAATAAATGATGACAGAACTCAAATTTTTGGGTGAATAAAAGCCTTTAATAGAGGATGCAGCCTCAGTTCAGTTAATGAAATAAACAGCCACATTAATAATAATAATGATGATGAAAAGATTTTCTGGTGTTCTTACTGATACACATTGTTAAAGCACTCAAACCCTCCTAACCAGGATCTTCTCAGGCAAAACAAGTATTTTACTTTTATAAACCCCCAGTGAGCAAAGCCAAAGGCAAACGTGAAGATGTTGAAATAGATGAGGAGGTCCAAGGAAACCTTGGAAGTTACAAGCACTCAGCTGGGGAAGCCCTTCTTCTCGATGGCACATATTTAAACACATGCAAATAACACATAGCAATGCATTACACATTAATGTTGATGCTAATGATTAATTTAGTAGAATCTTAATATTCTATATAATAATATTCTAATTAGTAGTGAACCTCAGCATGGGCATGACTGGTGAAAAGAACGGCAAACGATGTATATAAAAAGCGTTTCGAAATTGTAAATATAAATAAATGTATTAACATAAAATAATCTTCAAAATTATATATATATATGTGTGTGTGTGTGTATATAATTTTCAAGCTTCCTTTCAATGAATTAAATCTTTCTTTCTTTTTAAATAATTTTAGTTGTCAATAACACTGCTAGGTGGTTGTCAAAGTTATCTACTTTCAGGTTTCTCTGATATTCTGGTCTGTATTGAATATATGAGTGCCTCCTATGCAAGTCTAGGCTTTTCTGTGCTGTTTTATTGTCCACTAGGCAAAAATCATTTGGAAAAGCAATACCATCTGTTCTCAACAAGCAATCTGAGGAATCATTCATATCCATTGCAGGATGATTTATGCATCGAGGGGTTTTTTCAATTCCCTTACCTTAAGTATGAGCAATAGTAATAGTGATGCTTGCCCTCGTAAACACCACTAGTGAATAACAAGAACAAGAGCATCAGCAGAGCTTATGGCACAAAATCAATGGGCAAGAAACATACAGTGCGAGCTTATTTCTGCTTCTGTGAATTAAAACAAGATCTTTGTATACAAAGATCACAAACGGGATAATATAACACACTGTATACATTCCTACCTAAAATGAAAATGGTAGAAATAGAAGTCTGTGAATAAGACTTGTTCTGCATTTTACTTTATACAGCACTTCTGGTCCTCTAATCTGATTGGACAAGCAGGGATGCATGAGTTAGTTCATCATATCTGCAGCACTGAACATTTAAAATATAACAAGGCTACACTTTATTTGGTCCCACTTTATATTAGGTGGCCTTATACTGTGTACTTATTTAAATCATCGTTTAGTACAATGCACTTATTGTGTACATACATGTTTTTACATTGTACTAATATTTAAAAAAAAATACCTGTATGTAATTACATCTGTAATTAATTTCTGACCCATCCCTTACACCTTAACCCACCCTTAAACCTACCCATACCACCAAACCTGTCCTTAACCTTACCCGTATCTAACTTCAATAGCAGCAGAAGTGTTTTGCAATACAATATGAACACAATAAATACAATGTACTTATTTTTTGATGCAAGTACATAGTAGTTAAGGCCACCTAATAAAAAGTGTGACCCTTTATTTTAAGGAGTCCTTATTAATTATGCATTTAAAATAAAGTGTTACCTATAACAACTTTAAATGAAAAATTTTAATATTCGTTACAATATGAGTTAAAATTTTAATGAAGTACTGTACATGTGCTTTAGTATGTTAGTCAACACATTAGTCTATGTCCAAAGCACAACAAAAAGTTTATATCTCGAACATAATTTAAAGTAAAGATTTGTATCATTTTGCCATGCCCCAACGTCTAACGTGTAAAATAAGATTTAATGAGTAATATTGTAGTATTTCTTTGTGTTTCCTTCAGTTTTTCTTTGAATCAATTAAATCAGTTTATCTTTGTCTTCAGTGGATTCCTGTGATGCCTTGTTTAGTTCATCAGCTGAATCACTTGAATGAAAGAAAAAATTCTGAATTCAATTTGGTACAAACTCCATCCCATAATACACAGTAATAAAAGCTGATTTCTGATCTTATCAGTATTTAATGCTGTGTTTTACACATGAGGGAGAGATTTAAAGTTCAGTAATGAGGTTTGTTGTTGTCATGCAGGGTTTTATCAGTCCAATTACTGTACATCTTCATCGTTTCATCCTGCAGCATCAAACATTTATTTTCGGTAAATAAATGGAAGGCAAATATGAGATTGATATTTACTGGCATATTACTGATGTTAGTTGTCATAATGGGCACCTCCCAAATCCCAGAAGAGCCTGGAGATGAAATAACTGCTACTCTCATATTCCCATTCTATCAGAAATGAGGTCAGAAACTGTCAGGATTTACTGTGACAAACACCAAACAAACGCCTGCCTGCTCAAATACACTTCTACAAAGACACTGTCTGTCTATCTATCTATCTATCTATCTATCTATCTATCTATCTATCTATCTATCTATCTATCTATCTATCTATCTATCTATCTATCTATCTCCATTCCATCATCCATCCATCTAACCTTTCATCAACCATCCACCATCCATCCATCATCCATCCATTCATGCATGCATATATACAACATACATACAGTACATACTGTACACCATTCATCCATTCCATCATCCACCCATCCTATGATCCATCTATGATACATAAACCATCCATCCATCATCCATCTATCATTCATCATCCATCCATCCTTCCATCCATCCATCATCCATTTCATCATCCATCCATCCTCCCATCCATCATCGATTTTCATCATCCATCCATACATTCATCATTCACCCATCATTTGAATTTGAAATTTGATACATACATTAGGGATGGGAAGATTAACCGATATGTATCGATACGCGGTCATGCGCGTGCACGATGCGAGTGCATCGGTAGAGCAGCAGAGGATGAATGAAATTTTGGAAACAAATCGAGATGCATCGGTTTTTGCAAGATACAGCTTATCTTTTTAATATAGAATGTATTTCTTTGTTTATTAACAAGTGTTGTCAACCTGTTTTTGGAGAATAATTTAATCTACCTACATAAAGTAGGCCTTAGCAACGGACTTGCGGATGTGTACACTACAATTCAATGTATCAGGTGCGCGGATGAAGCTAGTGGTGCGCCCTAATTGTCAGGTAGCGCGAGGAGCAAAGCAAACATGTCGGACGCCGAGACAATTTATTCCCCACCGAGTTTTAAATCTAAAGTGTGGCAACACTATGGATTTTACAAGAAAGATGGACGACTTGACAAGACAGATGCAATTTGTAAAATGTGCCGCGCATCTGTAAAATACACGGGCAGTACGACTAATCTGATATCTCACTTGAAGCGGCGCCACGGTGTTGTTGTGGAACCATCTTCCAGTGTCCCTGCATCCCCTGCCTCCTGCTCTGATTCACCTGTAGCTACCAGCTCCAAAAGTGGTGAGAAAAGCATTGAAAGTTTTTTCCACGCCCGGCTTGCTAACAGTTCTGCAGGTCACAGCACACTACATAGATGACGGGTGGGTTCTCAAAAACCACGTTCTGCAGACCAGAGTGTTCAATGAGGCTCACACAGGGAATAATCTAGCCGTTTTACTTCAGAATGTGTGCCGCGAGTGGAAGATTGAAGAGAAGAGCCCCGCGTTAGTCACAGATAACGCCAGAAACATGATCCTGGATAAATAATCAAATAATCAAATAAATAATCAAACTCATTCAATGGCACCGCATCTTCTTTCACATCATCACATAAACTTGATCTAATTAGTTAGTGCTGAATTATCGCATCGTATCGTGATATGGGTGTGAATCGTATCGTATTGCATCGCAATATGTCACAAATGTATCGTTAATATATCGGATCGGATACTTTGTATCGAGATGCGTATCGGATCGGCATTATACCTTAGATGCCCAACCCTAACATACATACATCCACCATCCATCCAGCCATATATCATCCATCCATCCATTCCATCATCCATCCATCATCCATCTATCCAATCATCATCCATCCATCCACACATACATACATCCACCATCCATCCAACCAACCATATATCATCCATCCATTCATCATCCATCCACACATACATACATACATCATCCATCCATCCATCCATTCCATCATCCATCCATCCACACATACATAAATAAATTTGAATTTGAATAAAATTTGAATTTGAAATTTGATACATACATACATCCACCATCCATCCAGCCATATATCATCCATCCATCCATTCCATCATCCATCTATCCAATCATCATCCATCCATCCACACATACATACATACATCCACCATCCATCCAACCAGATATCATCCATCCATCCATTACCCATTTCATCACCCATCCATCCATCATCCATCCATCCATCCATCCATCCATCCATCCAACCAAACATATATCATCCATCCACCCATAGTCCCTCCATCCATCAATCTATCCATCCATCCTCCCCATTTATCTATTCATCCATCCATCCATACATATGCCATCCATCATACCAAGTATGCCAAAGCAATCATGGCTTTACTGTATGTTTTTGGCCCTGTAATTAATGTGATTTGATTATGTCTGGATCTCACTGGAACATGTTGGCTCCACTATTAGAACTGATTGGCTTTGTGTGGAACAAAACTATCTCAGTTTATCCAATATTAGGGACAAGCATCCAAGATAATAATTATCCATAATTACGTTATTCTGATAATGAGTATCAGCATTAGAGTGAGCTGTTATCTTCTTAGATATACAGCAGAGCTTCTGACAATCTGTGCCAACACTGTCTGCTTGATACTATATGTTATATGAATGCTATATATAATAAACAACACTGCAAATTAATATTTAATTAAGCAATATTACATGAGCAGGAAACAGAATCTAGTGTGATGTTTCGTAGTGTGCTTAATACTGAATGTACATTTGTAGTCTACTTCAAATTCATAAAAGTATATATTTTTTTTAAAACTACTTGCAGATATAATTAATATAAGATTAATGAAATAAAAGTTCACTTTAGCATAAAAAGTCTTAAAAAGAATTCACTTTCATCACTATGTTTCTTAATACAAAAAAAACCCCCATTCTCACAGGAAAAAAATAACTATTTTACAAGGTGACTGTTTTCTATGAATTCATACAATGTGAATCACAAAGACTGTTTTAGTAAGCATGAAGGTCCACCCTTAACCCCAGCCCTTAACATAAGCATCACTGGGGCATAAGCAGGTCATCTGAAAACATAAATCATACTCATCAATTCAGCTGAACAAAAAATAGTTGCAAACTGCCATGAGAATATTTCATAAAGAGCCACCGAACAATTACCACTAATGTACAGATTGACAATTTTAAGACAACAAACTAACACGATTTTAAGAATTCATTAATGTTCTTTTGTAGAAATAATTATTTTTTAAAAATCCAAATAACTGTCAATAGCACTGATGCTGCATGAGTGTTAAGTATTATTTCTGGGCACACGTTCCTGGTTTTGTGTCGAGACTGCAATAAGTCACCAGTTTTCTGATGATGGGCAAAAAATAGCCTGCGTGCACACGGCCTTGACATGAGTGCTGACAGAGCGATTTTTGTTGTTTGGATGTTTGCACAATTCCTCAGGGAAAGATCTGTGATACGGCATGTCTCCCTCTGAGGGAGGAACGGTGGAAGAAAACCAGCTCTGCTTTCTCTTTGATCTCTAATCTAATTTTAGCCGCTAAATACTCCGGCGCACATTGAGGAGAAGATGACCTTTTATGCTGGCATATCAAATGGCTGTTACTCAGTATGATATCCAGAGCTGGGCTTATACCTTTCTTTGCCTCGCGGGAAGTTGACGGGTCTCTGCGTGAAGTCCATCTGACTGCAGCCTCTGCCTTTTTTTTTGTGAGAAGAAGCTCCAGTGTCTTGAGGTAAACTGAGCTATTACTGCATTCATTAGCTCTGGACTCGTGGACTACCTTCATTCTCAAAGTCATTTGTATTGTGAAGTGTTTTTGTTTGTGTCTGTAGTGCAATACAAGGATTGTCTCATTTATTAGGGTAATTTGCCAGACGCTTGTATGGAGGAATAATTTACAGAGTCTGGGAATTGAACTCATGACCTTGACTATGCTGTTAAACTACAGCAAGGTAAATGAGAGAAACAACTTATGCACTCCAATAGAAATTAATATCACATTATGTTTACCAAGGGATAATGCAGGTGTTAGGTTGTTTTTTAATGGACCTACACTTTAGCAGCGCTTGTTTTCTCATAGGTCCACTTATAATGTAAGTCAAGGTTTCTTGCACCAAATAATTTGTTATTTAGTTGTACACGTCTCTGGATTGTAGAATTAAACAGCCTATTTTTCTGCTGTACCTTTAAAGTTGGCATGAAATGGAAGTTGCAACCAGCTTCAGATTTGCGAAGTATTTCTGTTTTTCTGAAATGGCTCAAAATGCATTAAAGCGATAGTTCAACCAAAAAGGAAAATTCTGTCATCATTTGCTCAACCTCAAGTTGTTCCAAACCTGAGTTTCTTTCTGTTGAACACAAAAGAACATATTAAGAACAATGTTGGTAAGCAAATAGATGATGGTCCCCTTTGACTTCCATAGTGTGGGGAAAGAATTGCGATCGCTCCAGTCTGAACTTTTAAATGCTATATTTAATATTTTGCTAAAAAACTAAATTAAATAAATAATAATAATAAATACAAGAATAAACAATAAACTAAATATTCCAAGTGGGTTAAAATAGAAGCCAACTTTTTTTTTTTTTCATTGTCACTGAATGTATTATTCTGAAAGAGTAGTCAAAAAGGTAGGCAACAATATCTGAGAATCTGAATGAGCCAAATCTTGTTTCCATAAAAGTGACCTTGAAAGTGATGTTTCATATTAATCATAGCCTTCAAATAAAGACACAGTACTTTTTAATGGAGCAGAAGCTTAAATGTCACAAATTCTGGAACTAAAAAAGGATTTGTACAGTATGAATAAGAAATGCGTCTGAATTGTTGCAAGTTTTAGCAGGATAAAACATCAGCAGCTGTCCCAGATCAGTCAAATATGTACGTTATGAGAAAAAACACCACCCTCCCTCAGTCATCTTATCATAATTCATGACAGCTTTCCCACATATTTGCTTTGTTGCAATTACTTCTGCGTAACATCTTCTGGAAAGTGATAGTGTGTAATTCAGATGTGATTAATTGCTGCTGTCTTTCCAGATGTGTTGGTGCATTATATTTACATGGATTGACACCCATAAATGTTTTTTGTAAGAAAACTTCTCCAGGTTAATCTGATACTGATACTCAAGTGGTGAATGAATATCATCTCATTTGCATGTTCAGTTTGATGATATGTTCCCTCTGTAAGGCAAGCAGTGCCAGATATGTACACCCTTGAACGCCTGAATAGGGTCTACCCACACCCTCATTTATTTCTTGAATTTACACCTCCACCTTCGTAGTATTCCACAATCTATTAATTATCAACAATATTACAAAGGGAGAAAAAAATAAGTAAAAGAATGCCTATGGAATGTCCTCTGAACTGGATTTTATAACTCGCAATAGTAAGTTTATGTCTCACAATTCTGAGAAAAAAAGGCAGAATTTTAAAAATTCTGACTTTATAACAATTGTGATTATATCACGCAATTCTGTCTTTATAACTGTTACGGAAGTAGTCGGGACACAGAGGATTAGTGAACAATGCAAGATGTTTATTGATTCAGCAGAGAGAATACGGCAGTTGACGATGAGTTGAGACTTTATACTGAATAAGATGCAGAAAGGATATACTGAGAGATGTTATATCTTGCCAGGAACTCGTGGATGACTCGTGGCAGCACACACCCCATGATGACGTTGGAGACGAAGGAGGATGATCACTGAAGGAGGACAGACGAAGGAGACACGGAGGATCAAAGAAGGAGAGGAGCCGGAGGTAAGTACACTTGTAGGTAAGTATCAGGTGATAAATAGTGAAGAGCTGAGAGTCCACTTCGTGTAGGCGAATGCATTGCATGTGTCATGTCATGCAACAGGTAAAAATCATGCAATTCTGACTTTATAACTCGCAATTGTGATTATATCACGCAATTCTGTCTTTATAACTCGCAATTGTGATTATATCACGCAATTCTGACTTCATAACTCGCAATTGCGACATTATATAATGCAATTCTGACTTCTGTTATATCACGCAATTCTGACTTCATAACTCGCAAATGCGGCATTATATAACGCAATGCTGACTTTACTTGCAATCGCGACATTATATCACGCAATTCTGACTTTACTCACAATTGCGACATTATATAACGCAATTCTGACTTCTGTTATATCACGCAATTCTGACTTCATAACTCGCAATTGCGGCATTATATAATGCAATTCTGACTTCATAACTCGCAATTGCGACATTATATAACGCAATTCTGACTTCTGTTATATCACGCAATTCTGACTTCATAACTTGCAATTGCGGCATTATATAACGCAATTCTGACTTCTGTTATATCACGCAATTCTGACTTCATAACTCGCAATTGCGACATTATATAATGCAATTCTGACTTCATAACTCGCAATTGCGACATTATATAATGCAATTCTGACTTCATAACTCGCAATTGCGACATTATATAACGCAATTCTGACTTCATAACTCGCAATTGCGGCATTATATAACGCAATTGTGACTACTTGCAATCGTGACATTATATCACGCAATTCTGACTTTACTCACAATTGCGGCATTATATAACGCAATTCTGACTTCTGTTATATCACGCAATTCTGACTTCATAACTCGCAATTGCGACATTATATAATGCAATTCTGACTTCATAACTCGCAATTGCGACATTATATAATGCAATTCTGACTTCATAACTCGCAATTGCGACATTATATAACGCAATTCTGACTTCATAACTCGCAATTGCGGCATTATATAACGCAATTGTGACTTTACTTGCAATCGCGACATTATATCACGCAATTCTGACTTCATAACTCGCAACTGCGACATTATATAATGTAATTGTGACTTTCTAAATCACAATTGTGACTATATTATGCAATTCTGACTTTATAACTGGTAATTGCAACTATATCACACAATTTTGACTTCATAACTCACAATTGGGATTTTAAATCATGCATCACTGACTTTTTTACTCACAGTTGTGAGCTTGGATCTCGTAATTTTGAGAAAAGAAGTCAGAAACAGGCTTCTATAAATGTCTGTTTTCTAGTAAATTTTTGGTAAAAAGTTTATGGGGTCACTAGTGTCCCGAGGAATGTAATAATGCATACATATTTTTTTTTTTCATTCTGTGGAACAATGTTGAATATCTGACATCTCAATAAGTGTAAATCACCTTCATTTCTCAAGTTGTTTGATAAACAATGGCAGGCATAAAACAGGAATATTTAAGTATCATCAGCAAATCTTGACGGATCAGTGATTTACTCAGGGAAGATTGTAATCAAATACTAACATCATTTAATGGTGGAGCTGATGGCGAAGCTGTCAGCGAACAAAACGCTGATTTTGAAGATGATGAAAAAAACATTTTGACATTAACTATTGAAAGTTTCAGATCCCCAATATTAGCCAGATGCTGAATATGTTAATGGTGAAGCGGATGCACCCTTCCACCCTTCCAAAAATATGCTTAGTAATTTTTTATAAAATCTCAGAACAGTTTTATACTATTGGGGCTATTTAGAGATCGATCTGTGTTAGACAGATAGTCTAACCTGAATATACAACAATTATTGGCAAAGCATTCATTAATTTAAGGGTTAATTAAACTTTAGTGTCTTTATGTTTGAGGTCCCAGAGATGCCAATGCTGTATGTTTAAAAATACATCTGAAATTAACCTATTTTCCTTCATTTAAAAAATAATATGTTCATGTGACCTATAGTTAAACCCAGTAGACAATTATTATTATTTTTTTTTCAGTTTTTTAACTCCAGGATTGTAATGTTAGGATTGTAATTTAAAACGGCATTGACAAGCCATGTAACTTTAATGGTATTTCAGAGTAAAATTCATATATAAGAAGTAAAAGCATCTCTGGTTCTCTCACACCCAAAACAGAACATGCATGGAAAAAAAGCTACTTTTTTCCTGCTTCACTAATCTAAAAGAATATGTCTAGTTTTTACTACACAAAACTATTTCTCCTTTCTGCATTTGGTTTTATTGCCTGTAGACAGTCAGCTTAAAAAAAGAAAAAAAAAATCTGAGCAAGCTGATAAAATTTGTGACTTTGCAGAAATTAGTTGTTACTTTCATTTCAGCACAGATAAGTGCAATATTTGGTGTATATAACAGGAATAATGTGAGATCTGCACAATATTGACAAATCTGTTCTATTGCTGCTTCCAATAAGGGAAAAGGAGAGATTTTCATTTAATTTTAATGATGTTCTGAACAGTGAACGGCACATCAACATGTATCACAAAAATAAAATGGCAGGCAGGCGCTTAAAGGCATTTGTCAAAAAATGGCAAGTAATTTAAAATGATTCAGAGCGAACTCCCACACGTACAATTACTCTCTTCCGCACACACATATGAATGCAGGCACATGCTCAACGGGAAGGCTAAAAGAGTTATATAGTTAAAATACACTTTTTCTTTAAGCACACTTGTAGACTATGAAAGAATGTTAAACACACAGGTACTGGAGACGTCACTTTGGACTGGACAGAGATTGACAGTGTTTTATAACTTATCCTGGCCATATTTCACCACCAAATCCATAAAGAAATTAGAAATTACATTTTGGTTAAAGAAAATTAAGCCTATTTTGGACTAAATCATGACAATTGAGCGCATTTTCCCCATGCCATTTCTGTAATGTGACATTTTAATTGTAAAACATACGAATTCAAGGTAGGGTGGTTTAAATTTATGGTAATTTTATTAAAACAGCATTTTATTAATGTAGCAAACAGTTACTGTATCACAGTAATAGAAATGTATCATATCATTTTTCAATTTATCAATCATGTAATAATGAAAATGTTTAAAATTTAGAGTAAATCAACCGACATAAAGGTAATGAGAGTACTTTTTTCTTTACATTATGCCAATAAGAAAGATTTCTTCTCACAATTTTGAATTTTTTTTTTTTTTGTATTGCAGTAATGAGAGTAAGACATTTTTGTTATGGTAATGAGAATCAGGTTTTTTTGTCTTGCAATTATGGTAATGAGAATAAGATATTTTCTTACATTAATGTGAATATGTTTTTTTTATTATTGTGGCATTGCAGTAATGAGAGTACGTTTTTGTTATGGTAATGAGACTACAATTGTTTTTCTTATTAATGTGAATAGTTTTTTTTTAAATTGTGTATTGCGGTAATGAGAGTAAGAATTTTTTTGTTATGGTAATGAGGATAAAGGTTTTTTTTTTTTTTTGCATTACAGTAATGAGAATGAGGGTTGTTTTTTTTTGCATTACGGTAATGAGAATGAGGTTTTTTTTTTTGCATTACGGTAATGAGAATGAGGTTGTTTTTTGCATTACGGTAATGAGAATGAGGTTTTTTTTTTTTTTTGCATTACGGTAATGAGAATGAGTTTTTTTTTTTTTTTTTTTTTTTGCATTACGGTAATGAGAATGAGTTTTTTTTTTTTTTTTTTACATTAATGTGAATGTTGTTTTTGTTTGTTTGTTTTGTATTGCAGTAATGAGAGCAATATTTTTGAGAATGAGATTTTCTTTCTTGCATTATAATAAGGTTAGTAGCATTCTTTCCTGCATTATGGTAATGAGAATATTTTCTTTGATATTATCGTAATGAGAATTAGATTTTTTATGCATTAGAGTAATGACAATGATATTTTTTTCCTTGTATTATGATCAGACCCCCCCCCCCCTCCCCCCATGATGTGCCAGTTAACATTGTTCTGTGTAATATGTGAATAAAAGTAAAAAAAAAAAAGGATTTGACAAATTGGGTAATTAATGTGCTTAATTGTGAAGAAAATTGTTACAGTGCAAATCTTAAAGTTTTTTTGGAAATAGGCTTTCTAGATGCAAGATATGATTTTCCTACTTTTAATTTTAGTGTGAAATATGACCTGAATATGTTACTGACAGGTTCCATGAGATTCACAAAAATGCTAGAAACTATTTAGGATCAGATTGCAGTGCAGTTTTCAGCTTCAGGAAACATACATCATGTAATTAGTGCTGAGATTGGAATGGGGCTCATTAAAACCCATCAACCTCTGAAGCATTTCTACGGATCCTACTTCACTCAAGCAGCCTAATAAGTAAACTGCTCAAACCTCTTGTAATTTACAACACCTCTACAGTACATCCTCACTGCGGTACACATATCTAATGAAATATAAAAAAATAAATAAAATGAGGCAGGACACAATGTAACAGTATTAAGTTTGAGGTAAACAAGAAATGCATGCTTATTACTTATTTGACAATGTATATAAATATATTTATGTTGATTTTATTAATCCCCCTTCTCTAGTCTTCTCTGGCATGTCTATTTTTTATGATTGATTGGTTGGTAGAGAAGCATAATGTGTTCCATCACAAGAAATAAATTAAAAAATATGCAACATTGTCCCCAACATAAACACCCACACACATTAATATTGGTTTTAGCAGGCATTACAATAACTACCAAATCCTCTCCAGCCCCACTGGCCATATTTGTGCAGTGTGTTAATTTTACGCTGTTTGTATTTGACACTAAACACGATTCATTCTTGGCGTTCAATGCTTCAAACAGCCAATGTTTTCATATCTTTGTTCTTCCTCATTTGACCTTCTTTGACACAGGCGTACTCACTCTCACAATAAATATTCATACAAGCATAAATATTACATGGCAGTCAAGTCTCCGGCACATCCAAACACAGTTTGAAGTGTTTCAGAGCACAACCAAACACTATGGCTCTTTGTTCTGTGGCTCTTCACACTGCATTACCATTTATTTGCACCACGTCTAGACATCAGTCACGCATTACATCATTAATTATTCTAAATGTAACATTTGAGTTTCAAATGTCTATCTTATTCACATTATCAAATATATTAGCACTGCTTTTGTTTTTCGTCCCCATATTGGCTGTGATAACTTAAGCTTAACATACAACTGTGCAAACATGGACAAATTTGACCGAATCTAATAAAGGGGTGTTTTTTTTGTTTCTTATATTTACTGTAAATCTGGACACCACATTTATTACATAATATCTACAGCGTATTAAAGGAATAGTTCACTCAAATCTGTCAATTAGTCATCATCATGTCATTCCACATCTATATTCAGTGAATAATATAGGGGGGGGAAGTCGTGGCCTAATGGTTAGAGAGTCGGACTCGTAATCCAAAGGTTGCGGGTTCGAGTCTCGGGCCTGCAGGGATTGTAGGTGGGGGGAGTGAATGTCCAGCGCTCTCTCCACCCTCAATACCACGACTGAGGTGCCCTTGAGCAAGGCACCGAACCCCAAACTGCTCCCCGGGCGCCGCAGCATAAATGGCTGCCCACTGCTCCGGGTGTGTGTTCACGGTGTGTGTGTGTTCACTGCTGTGTGTGTGCACGTTGGATGGGTTAAATGCAGAGCACGAATTCCGAGTATGGGTCACCATACTTGGCAGTATGTCACTTCACTTCACTTCACATAATGATTTAGATTTCCTCACATAAGACTAATGAATGACTGGCATGAACTACTTTTATGATGATTTATGGTACATTTATGTTGCTTTTAGCCTTTAATGTTTTCACTGAATGGAAAAAAAAAATAGCATGAACATTTTTCATCTCTTGTATTCTAGACTATCACACAGTTTGGAATGACATGTTGAGTAAATGATGAAAAAAATAACGATGTTCGTTGCTGTGTGATTCTTGTTTTCAATCATGTGAGCGTATGAGAGCTCGACTATTCTTGGGATACTCTTAGTAGCATTTGAGACATTACTTAATTCTTATAACGTATTTATCATAATGGCGAAAAAACATTACAAAGCATAATGACACAGACTAGATATGTTCACTATATCTGAGCAACTGAGTACAAACACGCTCACACTTTTGACCTCTGTCAAACCCACAGCTATGGAATCAGTGCATATACAGTACAAATAAGGGCTATTTGGAAAACTGTACACATTTTGTTGAATGTTCTTGCTGGCAGAGGCATTGAATTTCTTCAGATGATGTGTATTTGACCTATGTCGTACACTCACACACATACAAACATGTAAACACTTTCCTGGACAGAATGTTCATGAGAATGTTTGGCTACCAAAGATGAGTCTCCCGGATCTCTGAGATAATGTTACTGGATTTCTTGAGTGCCTAAAGAAGAAAGCAGAAAGAGCAGCATCAATAACACAAAGCAAACTGCACAAATAACCTGTTGGTTTTGGATCATAAAGTACCTAGTAACTAGTAGTGTTGGGGAATATAGAAACTAAAATTATGAAGCTACTAACTTTACTAAGTTGTTTTTTTGTTTTTGTTAACCTGCCAGCAGTTCAGAGTTTTTTTGTTTTTGTTTTTTTATTATATTTGTTGCTATTTGCCTCAATAAACTCATAGTTTGTTGCTTATTAATAGTTAGTAAGGTAGTTGTTAAGTTTAGGTATGGTGTTGGATTAAGGGATCTAGAACATGGCCATGCAGAATAAGGTGTTAATGTGTGCTTCATAACTCCTCAACACTGATAGTTAATATAGTTGAATGTTTGCTGAAGATACACACTGTGCACACAGAACACATTATTATGCTCAAAAACAGCTTGATGTAGCATAAGAGTACACAATGCATGGCTGACATTAGATGATGATGATGATGCAACATTAGCTATAGTGCGCCAGAACACCCACCACACACCAGCTATCAAGTGCAATGGACTGGAAGAGGCGTCTCGGTTTTAAAAGTCGGACTACTATTAACTTGACGTGGCATCTGAAACTGCCAAAGACGCGTGCCTTGATGCGTATGGCTGTTGTGGCAGTGCTTCAGATGGGATGGATTTAAAGACAACTTTTATGAGAGTACACACAGCTCAGCAGACTCTCAGCATGCGAACTGAAGCACTGCTGCTAAATATATAAAACCACAAGTAGTAGTAATGCATTCAAAAGATGCATATGATTTTCTATTCAGAAGCCATTAAACTTAAAAAATTATAAAACGTTCATATTGTATCAGATACAATATGCTTATGCAATACCAAATGCTGATTAATACCTCATTAATGAGTGAATGTGCAAACATTTTATAGTTTTGAATTTTACCATATAGGGCAGGGCGATATATCGAACGCGATTGTTATGTGCATCTCGTCAGCTTTTTTACATTTTTGGTTACATTTTATTTTAAGGTGTCCTTGTTACAGTGTAATTATACATATTACTGGGTAATACTGATTAACTCATGTACTCACTATATGGTTAGGGTTAGGATTAGGGTTTGGTTTAAGGTTACTTGCAGTTAATTATGCATAATTTATTGTTATCATAATAGTAAGTACATGTAACCTGTTTCCTATTTTTTTTTTTTTTGAAAGAAAATCTTTCAAATGAAAAATTATACATCAACTACAGCAAAAGTGTGATGCAATAAAAATTTTTTATCAATATTTATGAGAAATTTTCAATGCATGAAATGTATAAAAGCATGGAGAAATGGTTTTACTAATTCCTTTTAACTCATGGCTGCTCAAAATCAGTACATTTTTAAAAATCTACATATTAATTGTATAACAAAACAACATCAATATAAATCTGGAGTTAGGGCTGGGCGATATGGCCTAAGAAAAAAAATCCTTAAAAAAAATTGTAACCTTTTTTTTTTTTTTTACAAAAAATCAGATTTACGATTTAAATCGATTTTTTTCCCCCTACATAAAATCAATCTGCCGATGACAACGAAATTGTTCAAAACAAGTTTTAACTTCATTTTGTTTTGATTTTCCCTTCTGGGATTTGATCTGGATTTCCCCCTTGGGTTTAAAATGCAATCAGAAACAACAAGCCAAAAAGACAAGATGGCAGGCCCTGCCATTGTAAAAAATTAAAATGTAACTCAACATAACATAACATAAAACATATAATTATGTGACCCTTTTTGATAAGTTAAGTTTAAACACAAGCTTAACAACTTGCTATTCAGTGGATATGAGGTAGTTCTGATAAAGTGCAAACAAAACATTCAACAGCATTATATACCAGTGACTGTTGGTTTGTTTTTTGGCGGGACGATGATGAATTGTTTGCAGATCCTCAGCACCACTGACAAATATCTTGTAGAGCATAGTAGACCAGGACACACAGGTAATTTCAAACATTCCTGAGCAGGAATTAAACCTCCCACTCCCAGCATTTGACTGGCTGGCCGATTTCCTGCCCTAAATCTTATCTCAGGAGACCTCTAAAAAACAGGAGATATCTGAGAAGAACATCTGGATGTCTTTAAAGAACAGAACCGTCAATGTTCGTGACCGGTTTACCATAAATAAAGTCGAACAGTACAAAGTCCGTTGCATCTGGAAAGGATCCAGCACAGACAAGGACACACACAGATTCAACCAGAAACAGGACAAAGACCTCTGGACCTGGACACGACCTCCTGACTGCTGTGACGAGTCGGCTGCCTCCCCCCTTATCATCATCACCACCCCGTCCCGTATTCGCCGCCCTTCACCAGGCTCCCGACGGGAGTGGGTGTGTGAGAGAGGAGGGGCGCTGAAACAGCTAGGCCTGGCGCCGTGTGATGAGGCGCACCTGATGTGAATAGAGCCTCATCACCGCCGCTGTTTAAATGCTGAGCGCGTGTAACCCGGGTTACAAACACTCAGCTGTGCTGGGAGTAGTTATTTTCATGAGCTTTGAAACGGCCAATCAGAGTATTTTGTATATTGAAGAATTGACCAATCACGAGTGAGAACGTTGGATAGTGCAATTTTTTTTTCTCTGGAGTTCGCACGCGGTTCTCTCTCTTGCTTCGTCGGAACAGAAGTGAACGGTGGCATTTTAGGTCTCTCCGATTAAAATGTGATAATTTGTTAATCAAGTAGCAATATTTGATTAAAAAACTGAGCGATATTCGTCAGAGACGCGGTATTGAGACCAGAAGTAAAGTTGATGTAAAAAGTGAATGTTAAGTCGGTTTTGGTTTTACGCGATTATATAGAGAAGGCCTCGTTTAACACATATAGTGTGTTATCAAATTAAGTGTTTCATAAAGAAGCAAAAGACGTTTTCGATTGGGAATTGATTTCAAGACATTTATTAGTGAAAGACCAAGTTTGTTGGAGCTACAAAACGGTCAATCTCATCCATGGTCTTGGTGAGTTAATAATGTTATTTCATGTGTAAGCTGTGTAAAGGTTCATATAAGTGAAATGTGGAAAAGGATGCTGTAATTGAGATCATTTATGAATCCTGAATGTATGTTGCAAGACCACATGTGATACATTTATGCTTGTGTTCATTTGACAAATGAGATCGTCATTTTGTTACTCTGTTAAACGTTATGATATGCGTCTGTTCTGAAATGATATTAATGACTGTTTCGTGACCTTGTTATTCAAGATCAGGTTTTTTTCTTCTCTTCTTCTTTCTACTTCTGATTCGGTTTCATCGTTGCCCTGTCGAGTGAGTGTTGCAAGCTCGGAGTTAACGCTGTATGGAGATCGATGCTTCATGGAATGGAGTCTCTGGATTCCTGGATTTTGTCCTAACTCTCGTGTTCGCAGACGGAGGAAGGACTGGCGAGCCACAAGGAGTTCTCAACAAGTGCTACTGAGTGATATTGACATTGCTGTTGCCGAACTGGACGGTAGGAAAGTGAATTAGTAGCACAAACAGCGCATTTCACAGTTCTCTTTTGGAAGGATCTAATGAGAGAGACTGAGCGACGAACATTTTCCTCGTCAATAACGGAATTCAGTTACATTCACAAGTTTGTGAATGAACCTACTAAATCACAAGACTCTTGAAAACTGAGCTTTAAATTCAGAGTTTATTCGGGTTTATTTGAATTTTCTTCCTAATTGTTTTTTTTTCTTTCTAATTTGACCAAGTGTATTTTATTTCATTTCCTTTTAAAAATTGAGACAAGAAAGGGAAATTTATTCCTTATAATTCAAAGAGGGTATCAAATAAGGGTTAAGTTGAACCGGTTTTCTGGAATTAAGCTTTCACTCAAGGAAAAAAGGAGCACACTGAGGTTTTGATACAGTTTTTTTTTAAGACTGAACAAAGGATAAAATCCCCATTTTATTTCATTTTTTTTCTTCTCTCCAGAGTAAACAAAGAAATTAGTGATACCTAAAAGGAGTACACAAAAGGTTAACTTCATTAACTGAGGTGAAGTTTGTGGTTTGTGGTGATTGTAAATGCCCATTTGAGTTTTCTGAGTTTTCATTTGAAGTCCTTAATCTAAAAGAAAAAGGGAAAAAAGAGTTATTGTTGAAACAACTTGCACTGAAATTAATTTTATTTTTTATTTTCTTTGAGAAAGTCACCTATTGTATTTTATTTTATTTTTTTTCCCTCATTCCTCTGAGTAGGTGCTTTTCAATTGCTTAGTTAAACACTTCCTTTTGACAAATAACACAGAGTTGAACATCTTACTGTGTCTTGAGTGATTCATTGTTGTTGTTGAGCTCCTTATTCTCCGTAGGCGAACCTGAACTTTTGAAAACTGGTCCATATTCAGAACCCATTGTGTCTGCAGTACTTGGTGCAGCGGGTTACACGCGCCTCTCCTCAGGAGACCGGTGTCTTCCCCATGCATGCACGCTGGTGTCCTCGTGGGTCCAGGAAGGGAGCGTTGAGAGCGGATGGAACACCGCACACGTGAGACGGCTGACTAGCCAGGATGCCGGGCCGTCGAATCCCCCGGAAGTGCCGCGGACAGAGGATGGACGAAGCCGCCGTCACTCGTGCCCCGGCCCTGAGAGGGGAGAGCATGCGGCCACTGGACTCCGCCCCTTACCTGGACCCTTCCTTTCCAAACACTGCCCTCCGTCACGAAGAATTTAGAATCTATGCCTTAACCACTCAGTATATAAAATTAAGGTATGTACTTTGTGCATGCCAAATAACTGTTGTTTGATTTCGAATGAAAGAAGATTTCATCAGCAATAATCTGGTGTGGATGAAAATTGTCTTTTATCATCATAATGTATGATTACAACACGTATAGAAATCTGCTTTCAATAGTTTCTTCATTCGATAAAATAACTGGGCAGATAATTTATGCACGGAAAACTGAGCCGTGTGGGGCTCCGCCCTACATGGACATTTGAGACTGGATCAAACAGCAAAAGAGGCAGACTGAAGTCAGCCCGTTAAAAGACAGACGCCCACCCTTGTCTGTGCTCTTCGTGCTCTCGTTGCTTGCTCGCGCGCTGTTTGAAAGTTCGGCTCCTGCTCTGATCACGCTGCTAAGCGCTTCCAGCCATTAACATCTGGCCGAGCAAGTGAACAACTATCAAGACTTAGTCAAACTTCTAAAGAAACTAACATCTGAAGCCTTAAGAACTGAAACAAACTTCCTGAGAGCGTCATAACGTCAGAAAGAAGCCAACCAACCAACGAAGGGAATCTTCAGTGACATCACGCAACAGCGACTTCAGTAAAGCAAGTAAACTCAAACAATTCTTCCTAATGCTGCTGGAAACTGGTTGTATTCATCTTTAAGTGTAAAGGTAGTAAAGTTCCATGCTTGTGACTCCCTCAGGTTGAAGTTAGAGCATTCTCGAAAACGAGCATTAGAACCTTAAACTCTCTTCCTCTTAAAACAATTCATTGCAATGTGTGTGTGTGTTTACGTATTCTGTTTGTGTTATTTAGCTTAGTAGTTGTGTAGAGTAGTAAATAAACTTTGATTTTTATTAAGAAATCTTTGTCTGGTGCTGTGTACTTTTCAAGTCTTAACTATTTGCCAAAGATCGCGTTACCTATGCTCAAAATTTACCTATGCTCATGAATTTTGATAGAGTACTATTTGGTTTGTTTTATTGTTGGCCACAAATAAAATAAAACTGAATTGTTAAAAGATAGCGTACTGATTTTAATGCTTGCTGGACAAGTCGTTAATGAGGTATTGTTAACAAGGTATAAATTGGACGTTTTGATTAATATCGATTAATCGTGTAAATATCAATATTGAATCTTAAGAAAAGATTCCCCGAAATTTTAATTAAAATAAGGGCTAATCCTTTACAATCTGATCTTGTAAAATGTGTGGTAAGTACTGCCGCTCCATAGTATAAACAGTACATGCGTTTGCAAATCTTGAAGTGAAAGTGAAACTAAAAAGCGAGGCCAGGCGTAATCCCTGATCCCGCAATTTTATATACAATTACCCATTGATAAAACTGTGAGAGAAAGTATTGAAATATATTTTCCTCCCATCTCGCACTGAACGACGCACATGCGCACTGAAGTTATTTAGCAGTAATCAGTTTTTCCACATGGTGGCAACAATGTTCAGGGCCATTGTTTCACAGTTGAAAACTAAACTAAAGAGACGGACAACAAAATAGCTGAGACTGCAACAACAGACGCTAACATTGACCAGCGCTTGTGAGCGAGAGGGTATGAGACAGCTCAGCTTTGGTTTAAAAGAGTTAAAAAATATTTGTTATCAGTCACGACTTAACGGGGAAAAATAAAGCAGACACTGAACATGGTTGAAGCTTTCTAGAGCACGAGCAACTTCAAATGGAGTATATTTTGAAAGGCTGCACGTTTGACTGTATGCATACGCTAGCGTATTAAAACAAAATATATACATATTACTGGCATACATTTTTACTCCTAGTTTTTCATGCAGCAATGGTTTCTCAATAGGCATGCATATTCATGTTTACCAACTAAATTTAGTCCCAAAAGTTCAATATTTTTGAGAAAAACTCATAAAAAAAAAGCATAATATCAGGTGTAAAGCCTCAGCTGATATGCAAGCCAAAATGGCAACACACACACAAAAAGTAACTAAAAACCAACAGCTCTTACATATAAAAAAATAAATAAACAAATACATAAATTATGTATTTTGATAGTCTTGACCTATTTGCACAGCAACCATTCTAAAACCAATGAATTTTTTATTCATTTCTTCAAGGTCAAAACTGTCCCCAATGCATTATCAGGTTTAAATGTACTTCAAACACACAAAGACGTACCTCAAGCATCTGTGCAACCTCTGTGCGCTGCTGAGCAGTTTCCTGAGACTCAATGAGCAGCTCCTTCAGAAGAAGCTGTTTGTAGAGCTGACCGACCAGCTCACTCTGCAAATGCTCCTTCACAAAATTCACCAGGAAGTGCATCACAGTCTTTGGCACACTACACAAAGCAGAAAAAAACCATCAGATGCAAAGTGACTCCTGGTCATCCAGTTATTTGGCACTATGAATCTGACCTGTCCTGGATGCTCTTGCGCACGATTAGGAAGTAGCACTTGATGAGCCGCTGGATGACCTCACAGTCCCTCTGCTCTCGAGTGCTCAGCTTGCGGGATGTTGGCACGGCCTACAGAAACATTTTCAGAAGTTGTTCGTCTTTCACGGTTTTCTCTGAACGTGCAGGTATTGTTGGCTTCTGTAGTTTTGAGATAGTACCGTGTCCAGAAGGTTGATGGCTTTAGTGGGACTCCCAAATCCCGGCATGGGGCCTTTGTCCTCTGACGGCATCTTCTCATTCTTCCATCGCTTGCCTCCATCCCCAGCCTCCACCTGTGAAAGAGATGATAAAACAAAAACTAATCCTGTTTGGATTTGGAGAGAGAGGGAGAGACAGAGAGACAGAGAGCACCTGCTGGCTGTTGACAGATGCAGACACTTGGGCAGCGTCTGTGAAATCAGGATGTTTGGTGTTTATATAGGCCAACTCGATTGCAACTAGATTATGGACCTGAGAAGAAGCAAACATGAGTTAACACATTTTCAGAATTAGCCAAAACTGTGCTCTGAATGTGTCATGCACTCAGGATTTTTATATATTGTGTGTGTTTGGGGAATTCAAATTCCACCTGATATCAATAAGGCAGATGTTGGTATCAATATTTTTTTTCATGTTACCACCAACATGCAATAAATGGCTGATATTACATAATTACATAAAGAAAAAAAAACTATACTATTGATAATAGACAATGGAATTTTTGCCTGTGGAAATGACAGCACCTTAAAATAGACATGGATTTTATTATAATTTGATAAAGATTACAATTAATGGTGCTGTTAGAGTTAGTGTTGGATTATGACAAAGCTAAATGAAATGTAACAATAGGGGAAATAAGCATGCACGCAATTACATATCCATTACTAACTGATAACAATAAATGAAAAAAAATAATTGGTGGTATCAATAAGGCAATAATTATTTTAATGTTACCAGTAATAATCAATAAATGGCCAATATTAACATTATACACCATTTTATCTTAATACATTTAGAATACAACACTAAAAATTAAAATCAATTATGACGTGGCCACATTTACCACTGTTTTTGTTTGGTGAATATCCAAAATGTGGATTTTTGGTGAAATCCAGTTATCCATGTGATAGGAATTTTGTGTGAGGGTGAATTATTTCTCCACACAGATTTAGCAGTGGTTTCACCTTAACTTTAACTCACAATGTGAATTTAGGCATCACAACAAAATAATGTGTTGTATGAAAAATGCATATTTATTTTGTTATGATTTGATGAAGATTGTAAAAATTTATCATTTTGATGTTTCTACTATTTTATAAAAGATTGCATTCCATCTAAGAACAGCACTTATTCATGATTAAAGGTGGGGTAAGTGATTTCTGGAAGCCAATGTTGATACTTGAAATCACCAAAACAAACACGCCCCTACCCCATAAGGGTGTCACCCCTATTTTTATAGCTCCGCCCCACACATACATAGCCTACGCAACCCAGGCAACAATTAGTTCTGTGAAACAAAGCAAAAGCAATATTACACTGTGTCTACACCGGACGCGAGCGGCACGACAAGATACTATAGAAGTCATTATAATCAGTGATGCTGCGCGGTTCGACAAATCCCCGACAGATAACTGCTGCCGCGTTCTGTTTATGACGTGCTGACACAAATTTCAAATTATTTTCAACGGTCGCTTTATCGCGTCCAGGCAGACTTTAGATGTTGCGTTGCGTCGCGGTGCGTCCGGTGTAGACACGGTGTTACTCACCATCGAGAAGAAACAAAGCAACCTTGGAATCCGATCGCAGGCCTTCCGCTCCTTGAGTTCTCTCCAGTGCTGGAAAGCTGATCCGATATTTACACGGGTGCTACTTCTTGCCTTATCGTTCTGCAGGCGGTTTCCTCTTTTGTTTTTTATCCGCCATCTCTATCTTACTGTCGCTCGGCTGTTCACTGAACGCTCTCTCCTCCACATCATGAGTAGACACGCCCCTTACTGCTGATTGGCTACAAGTTTGTTTTGGTACTCGGCCCCGACTCAGTTTTCTAAAGCGTTTTTGAAAAATAGCATACCCCACCTTTAAATGACTGTAACACAAAGCCTCTAGGCAAGTGTAAGTGGTTGATGTGACCTGCAGCTACAGGCATGTGCTCCTACCATCTCATTGGTAATGGGCAGGCGTTTCCTGAGTAAGCTGGTAACCACCTCCACAATCGAGTCATGCAGTTTGGGAAACCGCAAGAGCTCCTTCGGACATAAACATACACATACATACAACAGGTCAGCTGTCAATTATTTACAGCATTTTTACACTTCCTGTGTGGAAGAATAATATTCACATAACACATTTCTGCATCAAAACTGTTCTTCGCTTTCCCTCCAGCACACATGATTCTGACGTTAAATTTATGTATATAATAAAGGAAACTGAAAAAATGTTTAATGTAAAACAAATGTACACAGTGAAGGCAGAAGGACAGAGAAGATAAGAGCAGAATGAGGAACAGAATCCTAATGCAGGCTGTTCTGAGTCTGTGTGTGTCAATCTGTTGTGCCTGTAAAAAGCTTTCACTCTCCTCTTCACATTTCATTTTGTAGAAATGGGAAACAGAATTTGTCATGCTTGATTGAAATAACAGAGTTTGATGGAGTATGCAGAAAATGTTCTAACATTCATGTCACAATGCTTCCTAGTTCATCCAAAACATTTATGAAAACTGAGTCACAAAATGCACAACTCAAAAATGGTGCTGGTATCGACGGCACAACCACATTAAAGGAATAGTTCACCCAGAAAATACATTTGCTTAAAATGCACTCACCATCAGTCCATCCAAGATGTAGATTAATTGTTTCCTCATCAGAAGAGATATGAAGAAATGTAGCATATCATCACCTGCTCACCAATGGTTCCTCTGCAGTGAATGGGTGCCGCCAGAATGAGAGTCCAAACAGATGATAAAAACATCACAATAATCCACAAGTAACTCACACCACTCCAGTCTATCGCTTAAAATTTTGTGAAGCTTGTGAGAAACTTTCTTTTTTTTTACTTCAAACCATTGCTTCCAACTAAAATAAACTCTCTCTGTCCATAATAATGCTTTCTCCAGAGAAAGTCGTTTTGTCTGAATCAGGTGACAAATATGCAAAGATCAAACACTGTTTACAATCCAAAACGGTTCTAAACAAATATATCCTTGGATTTTGGGCAGAAGCGATGGTTTAAAAGTTAAAATGCCTTAATGATGGATTTATTTCTTACAAACACACAGCTTTATTAATTGATGGTTTTGAGTGGTTTGGATTACTTGTGATGTTTTTATCAGCTGTTTGAACTCTCATTCTGACGGCACCCATTCACTGCAGAGGACCCATTGGTGAGCAAGTGATGTAATGCCACATTTTTGCAAATCATCTACATCTTGGATGGACAGAGGGTGAATACCTTTTCAAGATTTTTTTGAGTGAACATCTAACTACACGTTATAATATAAGTGTGGATGTTCTGCATCAAATATTAATAGTCAGTGAAGCACCTGTGTGCTGTAGGCAGAGCAGTGCTGGATGATTCTCTGAAGTTCCTCGTGTACGAGCTCCACACAGCGCAGGCTGGGCTCCTCCAGTCTCTTGATCTGTTTCTTCACCAGCAGCTCAAAGCTGACCTCAGGAACAAACAGCGCCGGCCGAGGACCCTACATCCATCACAACAACCAAATACAATCAACCCACATCTAGTCTGCATCTGTTATATATTATTATAACATGAAAGAAAGAAAAATATATACACTACCAGTCAAATGTCTCGAATAATTAAGCTTTAATTATTAAGACTTAAATACGTGTAATTTTCAGCACTTATCTAATCAAAAATACAGTAAAAACAGGAATATTGTAAACTACAATTTAACATAGCTGCTTTCTATTTTAATGTATTTTAAACTATAATTTATTCCTGTGATCAAAGCTGAATTTTCAGCATCATTACTAATATGCTGATTTGCTCCTCAGTTATTATTGGTATTCCATTATTGATAATGTTTCTTATTATAATTGTGGAAAATAATTTCATTTGTGTGGAAACCATACATATTTTCAGGATTTGTTGATAATTTAAAGTACAAATAAACAGCATTTATTTTAAATATAAATCCTTTGTAACATTCTAAATGCCTTTACTATAACTTTTGATCAATTTAATGCATTCGTTTCTTTTTATTTTGGTAGTGTGTTAACAGTTTTCACCAAAAAATATTGAAGGGATCATCCTCATGTCGTTCCAAACCAGTAAGACCTTCGTTCATCTTCAGAACACAAATTAAGATATTTTTGATGAAATCTGAGAGCTCTCTGACCCTCCGTAGACAGCAATGCAACTGAAATGTTGCCAGACCCAGAAATGTAGCAAGGACATCACTAAAATAGTCCATGTGACAAAAATAATGCACGTTCTGCTGCTTACTTTGAATACACGCATGCGTCGTTTACATGCAGATGACAAAACACATGCGTTGTGGAACTGTCTCCACAATGGCAGCGCGCCGCGGCAGACTGGATGACGAGGAGAAGAATTGTTGAACCCAGTCATTATTTTTGTTTTCTTTGTGCACAAAACGTATTCTCGTATTTTCGTAAAATTACGGTTGATTGCATGTCACATGGACTATTTTATCGATGTCCTTGCTATGTTTCTGGGTCTGGTAACATTTCAGTTGCGTTGCTGTTTATGCAGGGTCAGAGAGCTCTCAGATTTCATCAAACATATCTTAATTTGTGTTTTGAAGATGAACGAAGGTCTTACTGGTTTGGAATGACATGACAGTGAGTAATTAATGACAGAATTTAAATTTTTGGGTGAATTATCCCTTTAAGCTGTTTTCAACATTAATAATAATCCTCAGAAACGCTTCTTGAGCGTCAAATCAGTATATTAGAATGATTTCTGAAGGATCATGTGACATTTAAGACTGGAGAAATGATACAGAAATTCTGCTTTGCATCACAGGAATAAATTACATTTTACAATATGTACAAATGCAAAACAGCCATTTAAATGGCTATATTTGACAATATTACAGTTTTTACTGTATTTTTGATCAAATAAGTGATCACAAAAGACTTCACTCTAAAACATTACAAATATCTTTTGAACATCACCAAACTTTTGTTTGAACAGTAGTGTAGTTATACACTACAGACATTTCCATGCATTTTCAATGACTTTTAAAGATTTTATTTATTTTAAAAATCTATTTTTGGAGGCCTGGAATTGTTTTTTTTTTAATTCAGCATCTATTTGCATTTGTTTCAAAAATTCATCAGGATGAGCACATGAATACTATGCATTGCACACAACATTGTGTCTCGGAAAAACCTTTTAAGAAAATAATTGTCACTAGTCATGCAGTTCAGTTTGGTGATGCAGAAACTGCACACTTTACTTCAAAGAAAATGAGAAAAAAAGGAAGTTGAGAAGATCCACAAAGGTTTTCAAAAAGTACTGTATATGCTTATCTGTCCACACACACACATGCATGCATAAACATGTAACTATCATACCGTAGCGTTTCGAATAGCTGTGAGAATGTCTAGCTCAGCGAGTCCTCCAAGTGGGTCAATAGACTGCAGGGTTCTTCCAAACGTCTCGTGGAATATATAACAGATACGAGCTCCTCCACACCTGCAATTAACAAATTCACACACAATCCACGAAAATTAAAAATCATGCAGCTCTTTTGGGATTCACAGGCACGTTGGCACGCAAGCCTGGAGTTGGACCCAACCGTCCAGCCAGAAAACGTCAATATGAGGCACTTAATTAATCGATAGCTGGTGTGGACTTAGCCAGATATGAGAGATGAACAGCATTTCATCCAACAGTGAACAGGGTGTAAATAAGGAGCTGGACAGACTGGCGGATTATCTGCCTGTCAGATTCAGCCAAGCAGGCAAAGTAAACATGGTGTGCTTGATATCTGTCATGAGTTTCAGTGTGAAAATGACAGACTGAGACGCTGCCGAAGTCACAGAAAAAAAGATTTAGCAGGAAAGTAGCCTTGGTAATGACAGTATGTCAAACTCAATAGCATGGTGTAAGAAGGTAACCTTTAGTAAGTGGCTCCACAAATAACAGTTATGAGCCGTTCTTTGACTGTCTGATGATTATTGTGCTCATAAATGGGGAGAGCTTTCTCAGATCACAAGCTCAAGCCTAACTGCCTGGCTTTACTAAACTTTTCAATGGGATTCCTGTTTTTCAGTCCCTAAGTTTAAAAGGACAGTTCACCCAAATATGTAAATTCTGCTATTGTTTACTCATCCTCCACTTGTTCCAAACCTGTATGGGTTTTTTTTATTTTGCAGAACACAAAAGAAAGATTTTTTGAAGAATGTTGGTAACCAAACAGTTGACAGCAACCATTGACTTCCATAGAACAGAAAAAATATGTCCTTAAATTTGATGATAACTGAATTTAAGACATTATATGGCCCTGCATGAACCCTGAAAAATTACGAGGTTCAAACATTTTTTAAACATGGGAACATACATGGATGAATTGTTCACAATAATCAATTTAGAAAAAAGATAGGGTAAATTTTAAGTTGATGCCAACTTTAAAACTTCCAGGTATAAAGTGCCTATTTCCTGCATTATTTAGTTTTTCTGCTGTGTGAAGCAACACAAAAATGGGCAAAACTCATTTGTGGCTGGTTGTAACCACCTGAAAAATAAATCAAATCAAATTATTTTAAATCATTTTATTAAAGCTGCAGTCTGTAACTTTTTTGTGTTCAAAATTTACAAAATTGATATAATAAGCAAGTACACCATCAATCCATTTTCCAAGCCGTGTTTTTGGCTTGTCCTGAATCACTACGGTACACCTATAATAAGTGTTTATATTCGGACTATTTATACTGGTTTGGGTAGGTACCACTATGGAGTAGCCCAGTACCTGTGTGACTTATCATAGACATAAACAGAGAGAAGTAGCTCCGGCTACAATGTTCTTCCGCAAGACGCACGCAGTTCTGTTTATTAACCGCTAGAGCGCCAAAAGTTACGGACTGCAGCTTTAATTATTAATCCCTTTAAATGTAAAAAGACCTTTAGAGGCAATAGGAAAAACAACTTGTTTAAAGGAGCTCGTTTTGCAGAAAAACCATCCTAGAGCAAGGTGGTGCAGGTACTCACAATTCAGAGGTCTGGATGTGTCTGGCAGTGCCTTCGATGGTGTTGCAGTAGTCGGAGGCAAACTTAGTGACGATCTGCAGCAAAGTGGCACTGTGGTCTTCAACAGGCTGGCCGTAGCTGTTGAGTCGGGACTGGTACTGGGCGGTGAGTACCGTGACTCGAGTCTTGAGCTCTGGGAGACAGTCTCTGATGTGATGCATGAGCAGTCGGCTCAGGGTGCGAGCCAGGTAGCGCGAGCCGCAGCGGGAGGCTAATGACGGGTAATGCCGTTGCAGGAACACCTGCTCGTCGTTGCAAGAGTCGGCGAGACTCTTTTGGGTGTTCAAGTCATGTTGGCTCCTGGTGAAGTAAAAGAAAAAAGGATTATAGGACTGGGCAGTGAAAAGTGGATTGAAGCCTGAAAAATTATAAAAGAAGTAGGAAGGCACCAGAGCGCATCCAAATTCACTGTTTGCTCAACATCCTGTCTGATAAGATGCTTTCATCAAATAGGTTTTAGGTAGTATCTATTGCTTCTTATAATATCCCATAATCCTCTGTGTGCGATTCAGTGGTAGGGCACAAACATAAAAACTGCATCTATTTACTTGGTTATCTCTAAAGTTCATTTGAATTTGTTCTAGATCATTAAACATGATGTTATGCAGCCTTGGTCTCTTCCTTTCAGGAAATCAGGAACCTTTTGAGAAATAATAATAAATAAATGAATCAAAAATTCACAGTGACTGAGCAGCAAGGACACTAGCTTGGGTTTGTAAGTCTCTTATGCTAATCAGGGCTGCATTTATTTAATTAAATTTACAGTAAAAACAGTAATACTGTGAAAATTATTATAATTTAAAAATAACTGTTTTCTATCTTAATATATTTTAAATGTTATTTATTCCTGTGATGGTAAAGATGAATTCTTCAGAGTCACATGATGCTTCAGAAATCATAATAATATGCTGATTTGCTGCTCAAGAACAATTTCTGATTATTACCAACGCTGAAGACAGTTGTCTTAATATTTTAGCTTAATATTTTGTGCATACTGTGATTGTCTTTTTTTTTTTTTTGATGAATAGAAAGTTCACAGCAAAATTTCAAATATAAATCTTTTATAAAATTTTGATTGTCTTTAAATGTCAATTTTAATGCATCGTTGCTGAATAAAATATTAAATTATTATTTTTTAAAACAAACCTTACTGACCTCAAAGTTTTAAAGGCTGTGTATAGGAAAGCTGGTTGGAGGGGTCGAAAACAGCTCATTTTAGAGACGGAGCGATTTATTACTTTTCTTTTTCCTTTGGAGTCATTCATAATGAGACCAAGAAAGGCTCAGTAAAACAGAAAATCAAGTTGCTATTGATTTCATGATGACTTTAAATATAGAGATTGCTGAAATCATTAGGCACGAATTGTTCTTTGACAAAAGTGTCTACGGCTCTTTCATGATGATTTCTAAATTAATCTGCAGGGCTTTCTTACAGGACAGAGCTAAACTGAAAATTGTTAGCATACTGCCCACTACTGGAAAACACAAGTTTCTACCTTTGCTTCTATTAACAAAGCCTCAAAGAAAACGTGTTGTGAATGGTTGCTAGGACATTGCTAGGTGGTTGCTAGGGTGTTTCAGTGGGTTTGGTGTCCCCTCACATCAAAATCCAAGGACATATTTGTTCAGAACTGTTTTGGACTTTTTTGCTTGATCTGTGCATATTTCTCTCCTGATTAAGACTAGATGAATTTTTCAATGAAGAAAGCAATATTACGGATGGAGAGCGTTTATTTTAGCTTGGAACCAAAAGTTTGAAGTTAAAAACATCTTAATGATGGATTTGTTTCTTATAAACACAGCTTTTTGATTTATAAGATGTTAATTGATGGACTGGAGACGTGGATTACTGTGATGTATTTATCAGCCGTTTTATTTTTGGGTGAACTATTCCTTTAAACGATCACTAAATAATCATTAAACTGCTCCAAATGCCATCAAAAACACTCATTTTTAGAATTCAGTTTTAGAAAAGCTAGTTTTATATTTTAGAAAAAAAATACAGGCAATAGACTGGAAATGTATTTTCTCCATATCTAAGAATATCCAGACTTTTTCATACTGCATGGATCCCTGTAACTGGCCCAAGTAGGCCTATTTATGATATTCTGGTCTCTAGATACGGCACAGGTCGGAGTTACGTGCATTTCATCCACCAGTAAGTCAGATCTCTCTTCAATAACACATGATTTGAGGAATCATTGATGTCTGTTGCACAAACGCGGCTGGTCTAGATGCATGCTTCAATTTAATATTTAAGGTCAGGGATTAGTTTGAACCTCTGACCTCAAGTATGAGCAACAGTAACACTGAGCAAACACTACTGATAAAACGAAAATGACTGACTAATCTATTGTACCGAACATGTCTTATTTTGTCGCCAGTGCTTGCTTTCCATAAACACTCTCTTTGGAAATCTTCAAGTGCTTTCCTGTTTGACTGCTCGCTGTTGAATCCTCAAAGAGAGCGTAGGTTAATTCCGAAGAGACGATGGCTCGCAGCTACGTCTGATTAACTTAACGAGAGCCGAGAAATGAAAAGTGTCACTGCAGTTCTTCTCCCCAACTAAATTGCCTCGTGTATTCGTACAGGCCCTGAAGGAAATGCTAAAGCCAAAGCTGAATAAACCACTGATTTATCTCAAACTCGGCTCTCCGGTAGCTGATAGCGGGAAGACATGGTACCCTTGGGTGCTAGTGCATGAATAGACAGGGCGGGAGAGCAGAGGATAACAGCATAGGGAATATTACAGTCACTGCTGCTTAGGGTTATGATAGAGGAACTCGAAATGTGAGAAAATTACACTGTTAAAATGTTGCAATGCTTTTTCACATGGTTGATTAAGACCCAGTCAAAAGGGCCGTGTGCTGCACTTCTGTAGCACTTTATTTTTCCCCTGAGGTGCACTTAAAATGTTATTCAAGGTTTCGTGTGCATATTGTAATAGTAGTTTCACATGGTCATTTTCCACCCTCTCGCTGACCCTTACGCTTAAGCAGGCTGTTTTTGCGGCTCTGCCTCTAGGACTTCATATGTAAATGGGTTCTGTAATGATCTACTCGGCCTCATGAGAAAAAAAACAGACTCTGTACTTTTGCAAAATGTGAAATATGTTGCTGCAGGTCCAGATTGGTGCAGTTTGAGGTGACATGACCACCCATGTTGCTAAAAGTCCTAGAGGCGTTCATGATTTTTGCACAGAAAAAAAACAAAAACCCAGTATAGTCAAAGTTCAGAGGTGTTTCTTTTTTAATTGGGATTTTTTTTTCTTTTTTAGGTAGGACATTTTTTAAGCAAGGACACATTAAATTGCTTAAAAGTGACAGAAAAAAAATTACATTGTTACCGACAACTTTTAAATTGCCAATTTTAAATAAATGCTGTTCTACTAATGCAGTGGTGGCCAAAATTATTAGAACACTAGTATTTTCAGCAGCTAAAAATGGTTTTAAGTCAGTTATTTCTATCTTTTGCTGTAGCGTGTCAGTAGGAAATATCAGTTTACATTTCCAAACATTCATTTTGCCATTAATTGTAATAATGCAGTGAGAGTTTTGTTTGAGTCTGACAACAGCCAGTGCTACACGCACATGATATATGGAGTTCTCCATATGCAATTTTACAGCATTAACATTACAATTTATTGACAATAGATAATTAATATGAAAATATGCTGAAAACTGAAAATTGGGTGCTGAAATATTAAATATTTATAAAAAATTATATGTTCAACTCAAAAGTAAATTTGCATATAGGTATTTTAATACATGTTAAATCGTTATTTTGTAAATAAATTAATACATCAAATCTCATTTGCGAAAGTTATTGTCACGTGACGAATCTGCATTTTGGTGAAAAATAGCCACGGAACAAAACAGTTCAATATAAACTTCTTAATCCTCTATTTTCAGGAAGATTTACTAAATATAAAGTGTTGCATGTAGGGCCCTATGAAATACGTTTTATTTTTTTCCAAATTCCGTTTTCATTTTTCTTTCCATTTACATTTTTTTGGACTCTTTTTTTTATGGCTAAATTAAATTTTATTAATAAAAAAGCAAGTCTAATTAATTAAAATTATGAAATGTATACAATTTAACATCAATTCATTTGTATACCAATGTTTGGTAACAATGTTTAGGGCCCTATATGAAATGTTTGACTTTTTGACTCTGTTTAAGCATGTCTAATTATTTGAATGCATAGAAACAACTTCATTTATTAAAGTTTCTTTTTACAATAGCCCTATGAAATGTTTTTGTTTTTTTCCTCCCCTCAGAAATTCTGTGTTTTGTATTTGAATTTTTCTGGTTATCAAATGAAGGCATAAAATATTTAATTTATATTTTAATCAAATGAAAATTAATAAAACTATTTTTTGGCAAACAAAGTTACTATTAAAATAAAAGCATGAAAGAAATATGTTGTGATTATTGCTTAATAAAATACATATTTAATAATTTTAGCAATAGTAGTAGTAGTACAGAAATTCTACTAAACAATAGTAATGTCTTCAAGTTAAACTAAACTTTTATTTTGACGGGTTGCCATGCATACCTTTACATTTCTGTGTGTATATGATATGACGATAGTTTCTCTCAAAAGAAAAGGTCAAATGCTTATGAAGAAACTCTCAGAGCAGTTCTGCAGATGTTGTTCCTGTATTTATGTCCTCATTTAGTGAGACAGCAGACGCTGAAATCACTGCGACCATCACACTCGCTTTAGTATGTATTTATTCACACGGACACATGCAAAAAATGAATGATTCATATTTAAATAGTTTTTTTTCTGCTTAATATTTACAGCTAGTAGTCCATATGATCTTTCACAAATTCCGAGACGTTCCACGTTATACAGTAAATTCCATTTTTATGACTGGATTCCGCGTTTTCCGTATCGCGGAAATCATAGGGCCCTATACAAGGGAAGATTATCAGTGAATAACAACTATCAGTCTGCTGCTTTGGAGATTGAATTTTGGATCTGAAAATTGTATTTTTAAAGTTACATTTACTCTATCTGGATTTTAAGAGGTAATAGGGTAACTGACCTGTTAACTACACCGATAATCCCCAGTCTGACAGGTATGATCCGGCCCAGCAGCACCTCCAGAGCATCTGTCCCCGCATCCATCAAATCCAGTTTACTCACCACCAGCAGCGTCCTGCGACCTGAGCGCACACAGCCAATGAATACACTCCCTTCCCACAGTGCTGCTCAATGTGTAATAACAACATCTGGAATTCCCTGCATGTCGCTCACCATCTGGGTCCACCTCTCGTGCCAGTTTAAGGGCATCCGATGTGGCGAGGTCAGAGTTTGCAGGAGAGACACACAGGATGAGGGAGTTGGGGTTGGAGATGTAGGACAGAATCATCTCTTGGACTTGAGTCTCGATATCTTCAGGCTGGTCACCAACAGGGACCTGCTCAAAACAGATCACATCATGTGACAAAGAAAGAGCGGGTACATCAATTAGGGTTGCAACTAACATAATCAATTAATCTGTCGATTATTTCTTTAAATAATCTGATTTTAAAAAATCCAAATAATATCACTAATTCCTAGTATGTAATAAAAAATCATTTGAACCCATTATTAAAAATGTATTTCCACATCCTGCCCAATGTTGTCTTCCAAACAATATGCAATTTGAAGGCTCTGAAAACAAATCTAGTGAATGCATCTATGATATAGCATATACATTATGTGCAAATAAAGTGACGCCTTTATTTCTGTGTTTCATAAGGCTAGACCTGAAAAAAACTACATTTTTAAACCTACATTTAATGTATAGCAAGAAATATTTGGTAATATATTTTGGAAATATAACAAAATGTATTAAAGGTGCACTAAGCAATTTTTGAAAAACCCTTTTGACCACAGTGATGGACCAAGTCTCAAAACACACTTGTAGCCAATCAGCAGTAAGGGGTGTGTCTTTTAATGATAGAGAGTGCTAAGTTTGAGTGCACAGGACGGATATTAGCAGATCAACTATAGATAGAGAGAATTGGAAGATAAAAAAAAAGGAAAATATCGGAGGATCAAAATATTAAAAAGAAGTGTTACGACCAGGCAAAAGGAAAATATCGGAGCAGCTTTCCAGCGGTGGAGAGAAACTCAAGGAGCAGGAAGGGCTCGAATCGGACACCGAGGTTGCGTTGTTTTTCCTTTTTGACCTATCCGCTGCCAGTAAAGATCCTGCCGGCAGATATAAGAATGCTAAAAGAAGTGAATGGAGATCTCTTTTACTCACTGCTTTTTGCTGTCATTTTACATTTACTTTGTTTGTTTATTGATTTATGCCAAAATCCTGTCTTTAGCCCGATTCGGACGGTAATTGTTTCTCAGGGGGACGTAAGTGATTTTCACCATATACAGAGAGTAGTTGGTGATTTAATTGCCGTCCGGATCCAGGATGTAAGTGTTTTTCTCTCACCACCTCCGTAAAAATCCCCGGCCAAATTACCTACTGTTTTTTTGACAAACACCAAGGTCGTGTGGTAATTGAATTGCCGTCCGAATCCACATCTCTGAGTTTACGAGAAGAAATCGATTCAAAATTCAGCGTTTAAACCCTTTTTGAACCCTCCCGAACACCGTACGGTAACTGTTGCACTTTGGTGTAATTTGCATACATATTTATTTCTAAAATGCTGGAAAGTATTTAAAAGAACAATACTTCATAATTGCTCCACCACAGCGAGTGAGAGCAGAAAGAGAAGAAAAGCATGTAAACATTCGAAATGGGTCTTTATTATGGCAGCGGCAGGTATGCAATACAATTTTAAAATGTGTATTATAAATGGATATATATATTGAGGATAATTACATACAACTGTAGCACGCATTTTCCTATTTTTAAACAGGAGATTTAAATAATCAAATAATAAATAGGATTATACATGATAAAATATGCTCGGAGTAATAAGAATATATTTTACATAAGTATTTTTCAATACATTTTACACAATAATAAGTAAATAAATTAATTTGATTTACAGCACACAATCATGTGACTGGCCACGTGTTCTCAGGTTCGCAGGATCACAGAACTCGCTCCTCCACTGTGAATAAATCACCGTCCGAATCCATGAGTTTTATCACTGAGGTGATATGTAAATTCATTTTTACAGACGTCCATATGAGAAACAATTACCGTCCGAATCGGGCTTTTGTTTGACATTCGTTAAACCTTACCACCTTTTTGATTCGCCATTTTTGTTTGATTGTTTTGTTGTTACTTTTTTCATTCGGATGGCGTTGCTCTCTGAGCTTTGATGAGCTGATGCTCTATGATGTTTACTCTTTACTCAAGAGGAAGGTGGATAGGGAAGATGTCATTTAGGTAACTCTGTGTATAGACACCCCAGGCAAGAGGTGAACACCACCCCCTTTATGTTTTGTTTTGTTAGTTGAGAGTAGGGAAGGATACGGCGCTTGGCGCTGAAGATTTATTTTCTTTTTTTTCCTTTAGTTAGGATAGAGGTTTAAATAAGGTAGAATTGCTTTCTTTTGGCATCACTAGTGTCCCCTTTCTCTTGGGTTGATTTGTATAGTTTTTTATTCATTTTTTTTCCAGAATTGTAAATATTTGTCCACATTGGTTGTTTCTTTTTTGATTTATATTTTCGTAATTATATGGATTCTTTTTCACTTTGTATATTAAATTACCTTTGTTGGCAGTTCGCTGTCTTTGCATTTTCTCTTGCCTCCTTCATCCTTTTGCAATTTGCCACAATCTCAATGTTACTCCTTTTACCCCTAGACCATCTTAAAAGGGTCGTAACGGGTGAGTAGCATTGATTTTGCATTTTTTCACACAACTTATCTGTGTTGACTTTTGTTTGAATATGCTTGTGTATTATCTTCGCTTGTTTCTACGATCGTCGTTATGCCAGGGTTGTGTACGTACGTGTTGGGAGGAGATATCAAAATAGGGGCGAGGTTCTGTTGGGGTATGGGCGTGTTTGTTTTGGTGCTTTCAAATATCTACAACGGCATTTTAGTGCCACGTTAAAAAAATAAAAGATTAAATTCATAATACTTCAAGAATAAAGATGAAATTATGAGAATAAACCCAAAATATTTCGAGAATAAAGATTAAAGTTCTAATATTTTGAGAGTATATTCTAGCCTTTTGCACATGCAAATGACCCGGATTGGGAGCACCGGGACATATTCCAAAGTCTCAGTTCTGTCAGTTATAGTGAAATACAAAGAATATGTATATTACAATAATGTGTTTTTCATGCTCTTACATAAATACAGCAATCTGTCACGTCACATTAAAGATTATTGTAAGACACATAGTTTGTGTTTCGCTATAAAACTGATTTTGAAAGCTGAGATTTTGTTTTAAATTAATAGTAGGCTACCAAAAGCACAAAACGTATTGCTATTGGGGGGCTGGCACACTACTGCAATGGAAGACATGAAATATTTCATACTGTCTCCGCGAGTATGACACGTGGTATGATTTCTGCTAATAATACCACATATATTTGTAGTGTATTAGAAAAGGGTTAAATAAGAGAGCTACAGCGCTCCCCAAAGGAATGTCAATTGGATGTGTGAGCTGATGTTAAGATACAAAAATGGTCCCTGTTCAGTCTGTTAATAAATATCATATTCTTGATATTAAGCTGTTTCCGCGAGTCCTTAAAATGGACTTTTCCTCATCCCAGTAAGATAATGCGACCATTCGGACGCAACAATATTCAAATCAATTCCAGTGGCCTGGCAACTTCTGCCGGTGCTTTCAATCCGGGCCATTTGCATGCGCAATATAGGCTATACTCAGTGGTCGAATTGTAAAAAAAAAACAGGGGGGATAGTGTGGTCAGTTGGGTGGGGCGTTGCTAATTTTACACAATGATAACAACATTTGTCTTATTTTTAAAAAGGTTTTATTTAATGAAAAATTAGCCTCATTAAAATAACTATTATTTATACGTTTTTTTTTTTCCTAAAATCGAGGAATTCATATTGATCATTTTGATATTGATGAATATTAATAATTACACAATATTTTGCTGAATGTGTTGTTGTGCTGGCAGCTTGGCAGGTTTAGGCCTGTCATGGATAAATAAATATAACAATAAAACCGCCAGTAGGTGGCAGCAAGTCTCTTTTTTAATAAATGGTTTATTGAATCATTCAAAACAACTAATTAAATTAGAAAAGAAACAAGTCAGTCCATCTGAATGGATCGTGATTCGTTCAAACATATCGAGTTGCTCTGCACTGTTGAATTGAAAATGAATAGCACATTTGTACTAGCGCACATATGCAAAAAAGTACTGCTTGTGCAATAAATAAAAAAAAACTCATACATGAGTATTTTTTGTTTCATTACTGGAATTATAAGGGCATTCTAATAGGATTCATCGCGCAGTGAATGCTTTTGGACTCTTTTTTTTGTAAAGTCGAATAATGTCAGTTCTCCTATTGTCTCTCAGTCCCTCACAGCCACATCACACAGTCATGTCAGGGCAGTGCGTTTAAATTCTAATCAAGGAAAAATCATCTGAAAAATCATCAACCTTCTGTTGTCTTCTTTTTAAAGAACTTCAAAAGTTGCGCTTGAAAGATTTTGCGCGAAAAATGATGAAAACTTCAGCTTGTGCGCAGCTTGTTACAGTACCAAATTCTGATTGGCCAATCACCGTTATTTAGTTAATAAATTATCATAAGTGAGAATTTTAATATTTCATGTGCATAGGTTTTACATAATACACAACATTAATAATCCAAAGGGGATGGTACGGGGGTGGTGGTTGTATTGAGGGGATGCTTTATGTCATTTTTTTTTCAACCAGGGGGGATGCACAATTTCTACGATTTAATTTCTCGCAACATTTCAACTTTATTCTCGTAGCATTTCGACATTATTCTCATAAGATTCTATTTTTTTTTTTACGTGGTACTAAAACGCCGTCATAAATATCAACTTCGTTTGGCAAAAATCGCTTAGTGAACCTTTAAGCCAGAATTATTGCACTCCTATATTTTTTGTATTTTTAATAGTAAGTAGTACATGTAAACTGTGTAACAGAGACCTTAAAATAAAGTGTTACTTATCTTTGTGCTCAAAATATATTTGTAATATGCTAAATATATGTTAATAGCATTTAATTTTTTATATTAATATTTTAATATTGTATTTTTTTTGGAACATTGTAAAATAAGTTCCTTGTTGGATTTGACTTAAATGTTCACTTTTTTCTTTCGGATTGGTACGCACGTGTACCGACAAAACAGAAACGTGCTAGTATAAACACAAGCATTGACTAGAGCGGCCGCAATCAGCTCCGGTTCCCGTGTCTGAGCCGTAATGTGCCGCAGACTAGACTGCAGTGTAAATGGCAGAGCGAAGCGGGAGGATCTTGTCAATGATCTCAAGGCAGCTGGGACCATAGTCACCAAGAAAACAATTGGTAACACACTACGCCGTGAAGAACTGATCCTGCAGCGCAAGGTCCAAGGTCCCCCTGCTCAAGAAAGCACATGTACAGCCCGTCTGAAGATTACCAATGATTCAGAGAAGAACTGGGTGAAAGTGTTGAGGTCAGATGAGACCAAAATCCAGCTCTTTGGCATCAACTCAACTCGCCGTGTTTGGAGGAGGAGGAATGCTGCCTATGACCCCAAGAACACCATCCCCACCGTCAAACATGGAGGTGGAAACATTATGCTTTGGGGGTGTTTTTCTGCTAAGGGGACAGGACAACTGCACCGCATCAAAGGGACGATGGACAGGGCCATGGCATTGAAATTGGGTCGTGGAACGGTATTCCAGCATGACAATGACCCAAAACACACGGCCAAGGCAACAAAAGAGTGGCTCAAGAAGAAGCACATTAAGGTCCTGGAGTGTCCTAGCCAGTCTCCAGACTTTAATCCCATAGAAAATCTGTGGAGGGAGCTGAAGGTTCGAGTTGCCAAACGTCAGCCTCGAAACCTTAATGACTTGGAGAGGATCTGCAAAGATGAGTGGGACAAAATCCCTCCTGAGATGTGTGCAAACCTGGTGGCCAACTACATGAAACGTCTGACCTCTGTGATTGCCAACAAGAGTTTTGCCACCAAGTACTACTAAGTCATGTTTTGCGAAGGGGTGAAATATTTATTTCACTCATTAAAATGCAAATCAATTTATAACTTTTTTGAAATGCGTTTTTCTGGATTTTTTTTGTTGTTATTCTGTCTCTCGCTGTTCAAATAAACCTACCATTAAAATTATATATTATTAATTATAAAATTATAGACTGATCATTTCTTTATCAGTGGGTAAATGTACAAAATCAGCAGGGGATCAAGTAATTTTTTCCCCCACTGTATATGGTGAACTCATATTTATTTTATTGCTATCATTTTATTTTTATATACTTTATTGTCCTAAAATAACATGTTAAATTGACAGCATTTGATTTCAGTAGGTAACATATAATACTTCTGCTTTTTATCCTTAATCAAATGAGTTTGTTTGCATTACATGGTAAAAGAACATGTCCAGTCATTGTGGTTACCTTAGTGATGCCAGGCAAGTCAACTAACGTCAGACTGAGTATGTTAGGGGAATATATCTTCAGGTAAATGGGCTCTGAACTGATGCCCTGGGGAGGAAAAAGAGATCAATTAAAACAGAGCCTTAAAATGGAACCACAAGAGTATGTCAAACTATATGAAGCGCTTCCACTGCACCTTTTTATTGGTACTGCGATCGGTTTCCTCCTCGATCTCTTTCCGGATTTCACTGAAATCTGAGAAAATCTGAGCAAAGAGAAAAGCGCATCTCAATAGAGTGGAGGCTCATAGCGGGTTCTGAATGACCTATTTCTTCAACAAGAACTCCAACTCTATAATTACCTGGTTTTTGCAGTGAAGGAAGGTGCCCCATTCCTCTGCTTTGATACCTTTAGAAGAACCAAAGAACGAGAGAGAGAAAAACACAAACACACAAGACATTATACAAATCAATATTTATGACACGGAGCCCAGCAGAAACCCTTTTCCCATAAAAGACCTCAACGGAAATAAAAGCTTTTTACAGGCTTTGACTGCAAAGACAACTGACGTGAACACAATGTGAAATCAATATTCAACCAGAAATGTTGCAGCACCAGATACATTAGTACACAACTGAGAGAGTGAAGCCCAAACATGCATTTGCTCTAGTCTCAAAGTGCAGGAAAAACACCAGAAGGATTTAGAAATGAAAACATAACAGATGGAAAAATGATCCAAGTTACAAAACAGAAGATGAGAAGCACACCAGAAGAATGAAATGGACAGATGAACGTTCATGCAGACGAACAGAGACCTGGGTAATTGTTTTGGCTGTTGTGTTTAGCTCCATTCCCTGAGAAAGCAAAGAGAGGACAGCAGAGAGAGCGTTAGGAAGAAACACTACTGTAAAGTGGATTAGGAACAAATTCACAGAAAGATCAGAACACATCAATATTATCAGAGAGCGGATGTTAAAAAGAACATTACGGGTTCAAAACAAGATAAGATCTAAGTGTGAAAAAATAAAGCAATAATTGACAGCAATGCACTTACAACAAAAGTCTATGGGACAAGACATCCCAGAGGGTTTAAAAATGAAACCCATTGAAATATGAAGAAATATGATGCCCATAAGAAGCTCTCATTTTTGTTAACATGCTTAATTTTATATATATAACTACAAATACATAATACATAGCTTCTGTTAAAATTTTGCTATTTACATTTTTTTTAAATAAATTAATTACTTAAATTAATACTTTTATTCAGGAATAAATTGGTCAAAAGTAACATTAACGACATGTATATCAGCAAAGATGCATTAAACTGATCAAAGGTCACACAAGATTTTTATTTCAAATAAATGCAGTTCTTTTGACCTTTTTATTCATCAAAAAATCCTGAAAAAAAATGCATCACAGTTTCCATAAACTGTTTTATCATTGATAATAACAATAAACATTTCTTGAGCAGCAAATTGTCACATTAGAATGATTTCTGAAGAACTGAGTAATGATGCAGAAAATTCAGCTTTGATCACAGGAACAAATGATAGTTTCTTTAAACATTAAAATAGAAACGCTTTCAACTGTAATTGTTTTAACTGAATTTTTGAACTTCAAACTTGAGCTATAGTTTAACTAGTACGTTGTTTTACTACCATGTAAAATGTTTATGTATTATGGTGATATTTTTCAGATGTGTATTTTTTGAAACACGATATTTTGTGTCTGCAGTCAATATAGTAAACCCTTCAAAGAGAAACACTTGTAAGTTGTTACCATTGTCTTGTTTCCGCCTCTCCTCCAGCGGGGGCACGTTCACTAGCTGTAACACTAGAGGACGCCGAGTCACTATTCCTGAACCTCGGGGCAGAAAATCCCGTCCAACCAAACTCTCCAATACTGAACTCTTTCCACTGCTCTGTAGATTCATTTGAAGAGACCAACAGAGCACATGCTTGACTTCATAGGGAAAATATCAAGAGCTGATAAAAATGTAAAAACTGTAACTTGAATGCAATGTAAGTCGCTTTGGATAAAAGCGTCTGCTAAATGCATAAATGTAAATGTAAAATACTGGAACTGTGTTTATATGTAAGCCTACTTCATGATGTTATCACAAAACAAAGATCACGCCTGAAGTAGTGAGGGTTTACATTCTAATACACTGCATATAGACTCAAATTCACAGCATACATGTTTTTCACGACTCACCTGTGACCCCACGACTACGATCTGAGGAAGCTGGATGACCTCGGCTCCAAGTGTGAGGAAAACCTCCTGCAGTCTGTTAATGATGGGAATCAGAGTTTCCATCTATGAAAGAGAAAAAATGATGCACTGGGTGTAAAGCATTAATCAATAGAGATACATACAAATTTTACAGATTTTTCACAGCAATAACTTTTTAATCATTTAAAATCTAATTCTATTTTGCATGATCACTTTTTACAAGTACAGGTCTGAATAAGTATGTTGTTTCTCTTTTAACTAATTATATGTTACTCTGAATGACAATGGAACATTATTTCACCCATATTTTGACATTTTATTTTCATAAAAGTTAAAGTGCATTTGCATTTAAAATGCGTTATATATTAAATCATTAAACCACTATACATAACGTAAAGACGTCTTGTCTTTGACATATATATATATATATATATATATATATTATATATATTTACAGTCTTAATTCACCCTTACATCTGAGCAGAAAGTCTTAAATTCATAAAATTGTGCCCAAGTTTATACTTGAAACAAGAAAATATATCTGCCAATGTGGTTTATTTGTCCACTGGCAGATTTGTTCATGTTTAAATCAAACTCATACACACACACACACACACACACATATATATATATATATATATATATATATATATATATATTATACGCTTCACATTTAAAATAATTTGATTTGACAATAATGACAATAATTTGATTTGATTAATTTGCAGTCCACTCACACACATATGCATAGCCATAGTCCTTAAAAGCACAAGTCTGCACAAATGACCCATTCGTGAAACAAAATTAGACTAGTATGATATTTAATTTGCAGCTCAATTGAATATTTCACGACAGACATCAGCCCTGCAGGGTGTGATGCTTCCAGCAGGACAAGGTTACATGAGAGGAGATATAAACATTAGCAAAACAGGCTACATACCTCTCCGTAATGCGATGTGTCGAGCACAATCAGATTTACTCAATCAGAGCGTTATAACGCTCACTATCATGCTGCAAATATGGAAAATACAACGTATAGTCACGGGAAGACCGACATGTTTTGAGGTTTCCCTTTCTGAAGGCTGTCAAAGACGGATCCGGCGTCAGCTACAAATAATTTGATTGGTTAATGCATTGATGACGTTGGAGTTTATTTTCAGCTCATTGGATAAAAGACATATCAATCATAACGTGTCATGGCCGCTTCTCCACGCCCCTTTCCAGCATCAGGACCCCTACAATATTTCATCCGTGGGCTTCAAAATCACAGTAGCATTAGGATTTAAGTCATTCTTATGGAATTACGAGAAAAAATTGTTTCATAGTATTTTAAAATGTTGGAAATGCGTCGAATCTGTTTGTGTAAAATCACATGACAGATGAAAAGATACTAGTTAGGGAAGTAGGCTTGGTGAGGTATTGAGGAAGTGTGAATGAGTCAGAATTTAGACACAAATGATCAAAATGTGCAAATCACATGACATGGGAGGGACGAGGACACCAGCACAGGAAGAGCCTCTCCCACCTCAGATTAAACTGATCATACATGCATTTTCAGATAAGTTTGAGTTGTATAAAAAGTTTATAATTACAGTAAGTTTACTCGTTTAATTCTTTAATTCAAAGTTGTGCATGCATACCCATGGGCTATGCATAATATGATAGCTACTGAATGTGGCTGAAAAAAAAAAAGTTATTTTATATATATAATTATACCGTTTTGTTGGCTTGTATGTTTTATCCAAAAAGCGAAATTAGAAACTAACTGCTATAAAGTGCAGGATTCGTTTAATTCATTTCCTCCTCATCGCCATCTTTAGAAAACGAGGGAGGGCTTTTCCAGCTGAGCTCAGTAATGGGAAGTCTGATTCATATTAGCGAATCGGTTCGTCCGGACGGCTCATTTCAAAACTGATTCGCGTATCGCTCAAATGGGTTCTAAGACTTACGTGGCATTTTGCTGTACAGCAGGTTTTAGTCAAATATTGTTGTTTGTTGTGTTGTTAAACACTCTACCATTTTCTCCCTAAAGTCTCTCTATACTGTAGACCGATTTAAATTTCCTTGGGAATCGGTTCGAATGAATCACCGGTTGAAACACAATGCGCTCGTGATTCGAACATCAATAGTTTGCGTCAGTCCCTTGTGACTCTACAGTCATGTCCTGTTCTGCGAGGAAGAAACACATTATACTCTACAACAGCTGATGTGCATCTGGATCATAAGAAACACTGGGTGATTTTTGAAGATTCGGACATAGCGAATATCATACAGGTGAAGGTAAATTGTAGTTTGTTTTTCTCACAAAATCTGTCAAGCTGATTGGCGCATAGAATATGATGTTATTTTAGACCCGTCTACTCTTTGATGTGTTTGCACTAATTATTTTCATAATGTGGATTAAACGTATCGTTCTGTTGATTGGGTCTGTATCATCACGGCATAAAATATCAGTCCTTGCCAGGAAGAAGTAACAAAGACTTTGTGGCTTTCGCTTCTGTCTGTAATTGGTTTCAGTAATGCAGTTGTTACAGTGTAACTGCATGTTTTCACCGCCGTGACGACACATGACTCTGTGAATCACATGAATTCTGTACTTCAGCCACTGCATGAACACTGAAGATGAGCAGCTTGATGACTGCCGTGTTGTCCTTTGGTTTAGAATATCGATCATAATACTAGCTGATCAATTCCTCTGATTAGTTGTTCTAATAATATTCCATTAATTGTTATGCAGTGCCCCTATTCAAATATTGGGCAATTTCAAGGCTATACAAATATGTAATAAATAAAAAAAATGTGAACGTAAAAATATGAAAACAGACACCATCAATAATGGCATTTGTTACCAAAATTGTCATTATTAATTTTATCCATTAGTTGCCACAGGTCTCTCTCTCTCTGTGTAGCCTGTGTGTGTGTAGAGAGAGAGAGAGAAATTATATATATACAATACAATATATATTGTATGGGTCAAAATTATCGATTTTTCTTTTATGCCAAAAATCATTAGGATATTAAGTAGAGATCATGTTCCATGAAGATGTTTCGTAAATATATCAAAACTTAATTTCTGATTAGTAATATGCATTGCTAAGAACTTTAAAGGCGATTTTTATCAATATTTAGATTTTTTTGCACCCTCAAGATTCTAGATTTTCAAATAGTTGTATCTCGGCCAGATATTGTCCCATCCTAATAAACCACACATCAATGAAAAGCTTATTTATTCAGCTTTCGGGTGATTATGAACGATTAATAAATAATGAATGAATCTCAATTTCAAAAAATTGACCCTTATAGCTGGTTTTGTGGTCCAGGGTCACATATGTCTGAAATAGAGCAGGAGTAAACAGTTGTGCAGTTTCAGCGTTTACAGTGTAGGTCTACAGTCGAGCATTTGTCAAAGCTTCTTCTGCTGCTGTCTAATATCCGTCTCTGCTTCACAGCTTTCTTCTACACATCATGGCCTCTCGTAAGAAGGTGCTGCTCAAAGTGATCATCCTAGGGGATTCTGGGTAAGTGTTTGTGCTACATCTTTGTATTATCCGTGATGTTTAGATTGTTATAATCAGTCGGCGCTGCCTTATTCAATCGCTCTTATCAGCAGTGATACGTTGTCCTCTTTCATGCATATTTAAAGCAGCTGTACATGTGTAAACAAAACTGGCTTGACGTGACTCAAGGAATTCCCCTGACTTCCCATCATCCACGGCCTCAGTGTAGGTGCGGTTGGAATTTGCTCGGTCCTGAATCTGATGGCCAATCACACTATCTGTGAAGAATGCAGCTCAAAGATGATGATATCAGCTGAAGCATTGCTCACTACATTGCCTGTTGAATGCATGTGTCCTGTTTGTCTTTGACAGAGTTGGGAAGACCTCTTTGATGAACCAGTATGTGAATAATAAGTTCAGTAATCAGTATAAGGCCACAATCGGAGCCGACTTCCTGACTAAGGAGGTGATGGTGGACGACAGACTGGTGACCATGCAGGTTTGCATTCACGTGTATTTAATTGGAGTGCATTTCACTTATACTACAGTTCAAAAGCTTGGGGTCAGAAGAATTTGAGGTTAATAAATTAATAGCAAAGATGCATTAAATTGAAAAGTTACACAAGTTTTTGTTAACTTTCTGTTCATCAAAGAATCCTGAAAAATAAAATGTATCACAGTTTCCACAGAAATATGAAGCGGCACAACTGTTTTTAACATTGATAATAATCAGAAGTGTTTCTGTATATTAGAATGATTTCTGAAGGATCATGTGACACTGAAGACTGAAGTAATGACCATCACAGGAATACATTACATTTAAAATATATTAAGATTGAAAACAGTTCTTTTAAACTGTAATAATATTTCACAAGTTTGTATTGTATTCATGATCAAATAAATGCAGCCTTGGTGAGCAGAAGACACTTCAAAAACATGAAAAAATCCCAAACCCCTAGCTTTTGAATGAAAGTGTTATTCATGTATGGGTGAATATTATGAAGAAATGTGTGGGGCATAATTCACCCTAAAATCAATCAGTCAAGTTTATTTGAAAATAAATGTTAAAAAATACATGTTTTGCATAATTTTGTATTATTATTATTATTTTTCATTTTATTTGTGTAGTTTGAGAGGAAAAAATGAGAGAAAAAAACACTAAAAGAAAGAAAAATGTGGCATTATTGTATAATTTATATAAATTTTTATGCCAAATGTAATCTTTAAATAAATAAGGCATAATATTTCTTAAAAATGAACTTTGTTAAATTCACTCTTATATGCCTATAATAGCAGTGATTTATCAATTAAATGAATTGTTTATAATGCATAAGAGGTCAGTGTGCTGGGAAGATGACGCTGTCATTTCCTTAACAACCATTATTTTTGTGAACAATGCCTCGCAGCAGTAATCATCTCTGGTCATGTGACATGATGAAACACTGCATAATAAGCAACACAGTCATCTCATAAATACGAAGCCTTAGTTACTCATAGCTAATGGGTGGGATCTCATCTCAGTGATTTACACTGACTCTGACCTCAAAGTTCTGCTGATCATGTGAAATAAATAAGTCTCATTTAGTTTGACGTTGGTAACCCCTGGTATTTTGCCAGTCAGCACAGATTCATGTTGTGTTTACTTGTCAGCCATGTTGTAACCTGTATGGTCATGTGATGTAGATCCCACATGCCCAGACAAGCAAGAAGTTATTCCTGAAGAGTAATTTGTTAGAAAATACTAGTTATTATTTCTGTATTGTAATACTGTAGTTATTCTATCTGAGCAGTTGCTGAGAAAAGTTACTTTTAAATGTAATGCATTACAATATTGTGTTACTAATTACATTACTTTTTAGGGAAAGTTACTTTTCCAATCTGGGCAGGGCTTGCTTGTTTGCTTTTAATATACAAAAAATCTATTTTTGGTAAATGTAAAAGCCCTTTCACAATATAAAGCGAAATGAATAAACCTCATGCTGAAGGGAAAGTAAATTCACGTCTGTACAAAGGTTATTTGGAGAATCTGTTTTGTGCGAGTGCAATGTTCACGTTTAGTCTAGAACTAATCACACACGGGGCACGAGGCAATGAACGCCTCTGCACTTACTCCCAATTTGGGACAAGAGAGCTGTCAGTCAATAAATGGGAAAACAAAGTAACTGGCGGGACTTATTTAGTAACTAAAAAAGTAGTATGTTACTTTATTAGTTACTTGAAAAAAGTAATCTGATTACATAACTGGCGTTACTTGTAATGCGTTACCCCCAACACTGCTCATGATTATTTACTAATCAATGCATAATCCCATATTAGCCTTTACTATGAGTTTCTTTCTTCTGCTGAACACAAAAGCAGGTATTTTGAAGAATGTGTGCAACCAAACAGTTGCTGGTCCCCATTGACTTCCAGAATACATGGAATTAAGTCAGTGGGGACCGGCAACTCTTTGGTGACTAAACAATGACAGAATTTTCATTTTTGGGTAAACTATCCCATTTATAAAGGCAAACAATATAATGGCAAAAATGAAAGTATTGTTAAGCACATACTTGTTATTTACTGTAAATAACTGCATTTTCTTCTTTCAGATTTGGGACACGGCGGGTCAGGAGCGCTTTCAGTCTCTGGGCGTGGCGTTCTATAGGGGGGCGGACTGCTGCGTGCTGGTGTACGACGTCACGGCACCAACTACATTCAAGACTATGGACAGCTGGAGGGATGAGTTTCTCATTCAGGCCAGTCCTCGTGACCCGGAGAACTTCCCCTTTGTTGTGCTGGGCAACAAAATCGACCTGGAGAACCGGCAGGTCAGTGTGCAAACTGGAGCTGGCCTTGGTTTTAAAGAGGTCGGATTCGTAGAATGAGTGCATGAGCAGTGTGTTTTCAATGGTTGATTGAGGCTGCGTTCCACGCCACTTTGAGACACGCACTTGCAAACTTCCCTAAGCACTTCCCCTCGGGGGAATCCCTGCTGCCATTTTGAAGTACGTTCCACTTCGTGAAGTGGACGAGGGAAGTTTATAAGTTATGACGTACATCCGAGTAAACGCGACGGAGGGAAGTTTGCGAGTTAAGGGCATAAAAATGGACTGGAATGCAGCCTTAATATAATAATATAATGAGATGTGCGCTACCATTCAAAAGTTGGGGGTCAGTATATGTTATTGCATTATTTACTTTTTTTTTCATTTAATGTTTAAAGAAGCTTTGTTTAAAGAAGATTTTGACAGTGACAGTAAAGACTATTTCAAATAAATATTGTTCTTTCAAACTTTCTATTCCTCTAGAATCCTTAAAGTATAACAGTTTCCAAAAACAATAATTGTTTTCAACATTGATAATAAATGTTTCTTGAGCAGCAAATATTAGAATGATTTCTGAAGGATCATGTGACACTGAAGCCTGGAGTAATGATGCTGAATATTCAGCTTTACATCGCAGCAATACATAATATTCAAACAGAAATTAAATTGTAATAATATTTCACAGTATTGCTGTTTTTACTGTATTTTTAATCAAATAAATGCAGCATTGATGAGCATAAGCATAAAAAAATCTTTTCAACCAAAATCTTTGGAGCAGCAGTCTACATAAAATTGCTTAAATGAACATTTTCTCTAATAAATAACTGACAATGTTTTAAAAGAAAGAAATGATAGCAGAAAAGGTTAAAATCCTTTCACATTGATCAAATGAAATTTCAACACCGCATTGACCTCCAGATGAAAAGCATTGCAGAAAGCATTAAAGGAACTCCGTTGCACAAGGTTGCTAGGTAGCAAGCAAACTGGACGTGCGCATGGTAAGCAGAGAAAATAGACAGGTATTTGAGCTTAGATCAGATAGAAATCCTGCCGTTTGCTTTGATATGTCTCAGAAAGCACATTCAGTTTCTCTGAATGTCAGGATCTGCCTTTGCCGTTCTGTCGTCTTGTTTTGATCTTTAGGTCATGCAGATTGTGTGGTAATCATCGGCTACACGTAGAAAGGTCAGCTGCAAATGAGGGCAAAACAGAAGCTGTTTGAACTTTGTCTGCATTCCTATGCTTGACCTCTGTGGCAGCACCAGTACAGTAAAAAAAATACAGTAAAAACTGTAATAATGTGAAATATTATTCCAATTTAAAGCAACTGTTTTCTATTTGAATATATTTTAACATGGAATTGATTCCTGTGATCAAAGCTGATTTTCAGCATCATTACTCCAGGCTTCAGTGTCACGTGATCCTTCAGAAATCATCCTAATATACAGATTTGATGCTCAAGAAACATTTCTGATTATTATCAATGCTTCATATTTTTGTGGAAACTGTGATAATTATTTTTCAGGATTCTTTGATAAATAGAAAGTTCCGAACAGCATTTATGGGAAACAGAATTTGTAAAATTGCATCACTTTTGATCAATTTAATATACTGTGCTTGCTGAATAAATGTAATTTCTTAAAAAAAAAAAACACTTTGTGACACCCAGACTTTTAATGGTAGTCTTATTTGCCAATAATCTCATAAATGTGACCCTGGACCACAAAACCAGTCGCTGGGGTACATTTGTAGCAATAGCCAAAAATACATTGTATGGGTCAAAATTATCCATTTTTCTTTTATGCCAAAAATCATTAGGATATTAAGTAAATATCATGTTCCATGAAGATACTTAGTGCATTTCCTACTGTAAATATATCAAAACTGAATTTTTGATTAGTAATATGCATTGCTAAGAACTTCTTTTGGACAACTTTAAATGTGATTTTCTCAGTATTTAGATTTTTTTGCACCCTCAGATTCCAGATTTTCAAATAATTGTATCTCAGCCAAATATTGTCCTATCATAACAAACCATATATCAATGGAAATCTCAATTTCAAAAAAAGTTGACACTTATGCTCCATGGTCACAAACAGGCAAATAGCCAGAATTAATACTGGGAACATTGTCGATCAAGTGACTTAATAAAATAATGTACGCCATGTTGTAATTCATAATTTCATCCCCAGATCCTTTGTACTTTGCACAGGTAACAACAAAGCGAGCTCAAGCGTGGTGTCAGAGTAAGAACAACATCCCCTACTTTGAGACCAGTGCCAAAGAAGCCATTAACGTGGACCAGGCCTTCCAAACTATCGCTCGCAATGCACTCAAACAGGTACAGGAAGCTGTGAATACCTGTCTTTAGATCGATTTCAGAAATACCATTCAACAAAATCAAACTGTTACAAATATGTTGCTTTCAGTAGGCTTACTCACCAGCCACACACCAGATGGCCTTTAGATACCGTTTGATATAAGATGCAAAAAGGCAATAATCAGCTATTTTTACGACCTTGTTAAAAGGATAGTTCACCCAAAAATAAAAATTGTGTATTGAAACAATTTCCAAATCTGAAATGAATTGAACTTTCAGGAGTCTGTGGAGACGTACGACTTCCCTGACCAGATTAAACTCAGAGACGACAGACCTGTGTCTAGCAGTGATGGCTGCAGCTGCTGAAGGAAAGACGAAACTGGGGACGGGAAGAGAAAGAGCCAACATTGGGAAAGGGAGAGATAGAGATGGAAAAGATCCAGGCCTGTTATTCTAGCATCCATCCTCCCCTTTTCCTCCTTTGAAACATCCAGGGTATCAAATGCCACATGTGAAAGCTGAACATCCATTTTCTTGCTGAACTCCAAGTAAACGTGTGGTATGATAAACTATCGAGGAACAGGAAGACCAATGTGTCGCGTATCCTCTGACATGGCATTTATTACGAGTCCTGCTATCACTACAGCTGTCCGAGAATTTCCCTGTCGCTACTCCTGCTGTGAGCAATTAGATTTTCTTTTCTCACAAATGATTCTTTGGTCTGCTCGTTCATTGTGCCTTTTTAATTCTTACTATTGGTTATTGCTATTAATGTTTCACTCCTATGCTGAATGAATGTTCATTAAAAAAAGACATTACATATGTAATAGTGCTGGGAAATATAATAATATTAATAAAATGTTTTATCTGCCATTTAAAAATCAACCTTATTTATCAACCATTTGGTTACACCATAGCTTCTCAGTAATTTTTTTTTTAAAAAGTTGGTAATTGTTTTTTTTTATTATTAGTGTGTGCATAAATATGATTTTTACTTTAGGAAAAAGGTGTGGAAAATATGCCTTTTTTTAACTAGATTTTTAATGTATTTTTTACTTCAGACATTTAAAATCCACTTCAAAAAATTGCTGTTTGTTTGAAAGGCCAAATGACTTGTCAAAAGATAAAAATTACAATAATATATTATTTTGTCGCTCATCTCCCAGCCCTACTATGTAATATCATTAATTAAAAAAAATGGAATATGGATGTGGTAACAGTGCATTACCTTGAACATAAGGGTATTTTCTAGGTTGACTTTAACATTAAATCTGAAAACATTTTAGTCTTAGTTGGGACTGTAAGTACTTCTGAAATGTTTTAAGCCACTTAATTGTCTCTAACGTATCTCACTCACGCCAGTTATAACGGTTTATAAAACATGTATGTTTTTGCACATATAGCTGTTGAGTATGTCAACGTGTTTCATGAAGAGGTCATGTATTAAGTAATCAGGTTAGAAGCACACTAATGATGTTACATCATGCTTGACTCAGTGTTTTGATTTGCCTTTGGACATTTACATGCTATGCTTGTATTCATTAATATATATCCATACTCAACCCAAGAGCTCCTCAATTTTATATGCCAAAAAAAGGCGGGGAAAAATTGTAGGCATCATTTTTATTTTGGCCAAATGTAAGAATGACACCAAAACCAAAAAATATGTAAAACAAATAAAGATGCATTTACAACCAAGCCTTGCTGTTGATTCCACATTAAAAAAAAAAAAATAGAAAAATGACCAAGCTGATCAAGAACACTTTTTATTGTCTCTCAATAATTTGCACACGATATTTACAAAGTTGCACTAAGAGCACCACAGGTTTCCTCTGATGGGAAAGCAACGGCCTTGTAGATCAGAGAAACCCCTTCAAGTCCATATGAAGCATCTCGCTCCCTGACCGCGGCTCGTCCACTGTTTCCATCAGTCTAGTGCGTTTTAGTCCATGTATGAGGTATCCATGCCTTCTGTCTCTGGATGCAGCAGACGGCTGGCCAGACGCTCAATGTCATCCAGACTCAGCTGTCTGAGCGAGCGTTCATAATCCTGACAACAAGAAAATACGATGTTAACCTTGGTTCCTATTACTTATTATTTATGACATCCAAAATGATGTTCCACTATTCCAATCATGACCAATGATTTTATAATACTTTTACAGTGTTCATTTCTTGCGCATCTAACAAATGTAATATCGTTACTTGATTCTGCTTTCTACAAGACTGATGCAATCATAAGCAGTGTTGTTAATGTTCATAAAAACTATTAAAAAACCTTTTCGTTAAATGAAGAGATGCACCGATCGACCGGCCAGGAACCGGAAACAGCCGATTTTCTGCATGATCGGCCGGGACCGGTGACCGGCCAGTCAGTCTGCCGATTCCGAGCCGGTCTGTTTTGACATCTCAGATACGCTCACATCTGCATGTAAACATGTCGCCAGCGTGGAAGTTCTTCACTGTGAGTGAAGAAGACACAAAGTTCGCAATCTGTAATACGTGTAGGGCCAAAGTAAACCGTGGGGGAACCACAGGGCTCCAATAATGCTTGTCCGGGACTAGGGGTGAGAGATATATGTATCGTCTGCGATAACATCGTAATTGTTGTTTTAACAATGTGCGATTTGATATTATCGAGTATAATCGCCAAAACCAAACAAAACACAGTGCACGCTAGGAGTGTGCGTCGCGATATTGACAAAAAATAATATCTTGATATTTTCTGGGATTTTATCGATAACGATAAAAGTTGTGAAGTTTTTGATATTCTTCATATTCTGTGTGGTGGTCAGTTCACACTGATAGAAATTAATCTTTTCCAATAAGTTTAAATCGATTTTTACCATTTATGGGCATTTTTACCTTAATAAAACCATTTTTCTAAAAGTGTGCATTATCTTTCGAGTCAAATTCTTACATTTAAACAGTGAATTAGAATAATAAGACATTTATGCTGTTACCAAGATTTTTTTTTTCTTTGTAACAGCATAAATGAAAACAGCCACTTTTAGAAAAAATGGCTGTATAAAAGGTAAAAATGCCTAGAAAAGGGTAAAAATTTATTTAAGCTTATTGTAAAAGATTAATTTCTATCACTGTTGAGAACTGACCATCACACAGAATATGAAAAAAACTTTACATAGTAGTCATCAGCACAATAACACTCAGCAAAATATCTTCTAATTACAGTTATCAATAAAATCCCAGAAAATATTGAGATATCATTGTCAATACACACCTATCTGGGACAAGTAGATTTTTTGAAGGGGAAGTAAGAGAGAATTTCACTTGCCCGACCGGACAACAATTCCTGATTAAAAGATCAATAGCAAAAATAACTAAGCAAGCACTGAAACTTCGGCAACAAAACTTTTTGCGCCAGAATGATTCTTATTTTATTGCACTCGGTGTAAACGGCGACTGATGATGTACAGTATTTGTTGTGCCAGATAAGGCTCGCTTAGCCTATCCTATTTGGCTTGTGCAAAAATCAGAACAAATGAGCGCAACAGCACATGCAAGGTAACTCACAGAAAGTTACAGATGCATACTACGGTAGAAAAAAAAAGATTTATAACATGATATAGGTAAACAAAATTACACGACCAAGATGTTTCCCCTAATATCAATGCGAAAGTGTCCCATTTGTCATTTAGCTTTCAGAAGGGTGCTCACGAGTGCCACCTTTCTGGCCACTATGAGCCACCAATGCCTTGTTTCTGAGTGAATCAGATGTTTGAACGAATCGGTTGAATGAATGACTCACTCATTAAAGCAGTCTTTTGCTGGTTTTCATGTTATCATTGCATTTTTGCCAACATTTCTTATTTGTATGTTCAAAAAATTATTTAAAACATTAATCCTATAAAATTATTTATGAATTTGCAATGTTGAGGTGTAAACGCATCTAATACACTTCAGATGCAGCTTCTGTGCTTCCTGCAGTAGAAAAATGTAGTTTGTTTATACTGATTTCATTTGAATAGTACGAACTCTACAGTTTCTTATTATTCGAACTCAATTAATTGAAACAATGTAAGAATTTGATGTGAAAGATGACATTTAATAAAGGTTAGTGAAACAACGACCATTTATATGGTGGGAAATGACATCTGTTTTGTTATATACAGCTAATCATTTTCAGTTCATTATTTCTACCTCTTTCCAGTCACAAAGCACTTTATTTTGAGAGTTGTTTAAGTGAGAGAACATCTGTAATTTAGTCCAGATTGGGGCAATTGTAATGTGTAATTTTTTTTTACTTTGTAAATAATTTTTTTGCATTGGAAAGAATCAGATTTTTGTTTGTATATACTGTCAATTATAGTTCTTAGAAACAAAATCGGAATCGGCAAAAATCGGTATCGGCAGGTCACACTTACAAAAAAAAAATCGGAAATGGCCACATAGGCAATCGGTGCATCTCTAGTTAAATGAAATAAAGCTGAAAATATGAAAATTAAGACAAAACTTAAAATTAAAATTAGAATTGCTTTGCCAACTAAATGAAAATAAGTTTAAGATGAAGTACTAAAATGACTAAAACTACAACTGAAATTAAAAAAACAAAATAGAAATTAAAAAAAAATTAAACAAAATAAAATTAAACTATGAATCTAAAAATAAAAAGATAATTTAAAATTTGTAATATAACAGAATAAAAAAAATAACACTGATCAAGAAATGAATCTCTTTTTAAATTCTGTTAAAATAAAAAATTATTCTAAGAAATAAAAGCAAATGTGCACAATTTTCTTGTGGCCAATGTAAACTATACCATGCTCACTACAATACTTTCTATCTATCTATCTATCTCTGAATGGATTAAAAAAGTTCAATCAAAGTTGTCCTAAGACAAGAATGCATATTTGGTTTTAGGACGACTCTGATGAAAGGTTTTGAGCCACTTCAAATGTTGACTACTGTAAAAATTACTCTAATAAACACGCTGCCAACTTAATACAGAAGTAAATATTTTCCAGAATACTTTTGTATTTTCTTTGGAATTACAAAAACTTATTTTTTTTATGCTAACGTTTTTCTTAACATTGATTTTTGTTCTTCCCCACACATAGCATACATGGGTCTTGTTGTAGCCTTCATATTAGGGATCCCCTTTATATTTTAAGTCACTCGCATTCAGATTACAACAAATAGAAATACAAATAAATGGAAAGAAAAAGAAATATAATTTTTTGGTCTTGATCGTACCTTAGTAAGTTGCTCCTGTACTTTTGCTGCATCGGCTGAGCTGAAATGTTTGGCCAGGACATTTGACAATAACTGCCACACACCACTGCCTGCTTTATCAAGACTACTGCTGCTGGTTCCCACCGCGCCGCCGCTCCTCTCGCCCGCCGGACGCACCACCAGATTCAGCTTGGCCTCCGGGCCGATGGAGTAATCACTCAACCGGTGTTCATCTGAAAACAGCAAGTAACAATGACGTACACAACACACCTCATACAATGACTGGAATGCTGCCAGTAAAAGTCTCAGAAAAACACTGCAGGCCAGGAGGAAATAAAAATAGTGCTACCCTGAATGATAAGTATGCACTGACAAACATAGTTTTTACCTGCAAGTGCTTTTCCTTTATACAGCAGTCTCTGCTGACTGGGAGGGATGTTTAAACGCTCTGACACCAACTCTTTCACTGTTGATACCTTTTCATTTTCTGTCACCTGTGCATGAAAAGAACAACTGCTGACCAAAGCACTGATATTTAAATTCACTGGCACAGTTCATTCAAATATCTACAGTGGGGGAAAAAATTATTTGATCCCCTGGTAATTTTGTACGTTTGCCCACTGACAAAGAAATGATCAGTCTATCATTTTAATGGTAGGTTTATTTGAACAGTGAGAGACAGAATAACAACAACAACAAAAATCCAGAAAAAACGCATTTCAAAGAAATTATAAATTGATTTGCATTTTAATGAGTGAAATAAATATTTGATCAATCAGCAAGATTTTTGGCTCCCAGGTGTCTTTTATACAGGTAACAGGTATAAGATTATACAGGTCTTAAAGGGAGTGCTCCTAATCTCAGTTTGTTACCTGTATAAAAGACAATCTGTCCACAAAAGATGTAAAATGAAATATATACCAGTGCTGTCAAACGATTAATCGCATCCAAAATAAGTTTTTGTTTGTGTGTGTTCTGTGTATATTAATTATGCATATATACACAAATATACAGTATATATTTTGAAATCAGACGTTTTTACATGCCTATATTTATATAACATAAAAATAACATACTTTTCTGAAATATATACATGCATGTGTGTGTATTTATAATAAATATACAGAGTACACACGTATTTTATATAAACAAAAACTTTTATTTTGGATGCGATTAATCATTTGACAGCACTAATATATGCATAAAACAATTACTGAAAGATCACGTGAAGACTGATAATAGCTGCTGAAAATTCAGCATTGCATCACAGGAATAAATTACATTTAAAAAAATAATTTTAAATTGCAATATTACTATAATACTGTATTATAATATATTTTTAATTAAGTACTGCAATATTATTACATATCTCTGTAATATAATTAATATTTTACTATATTAATACTGTATGTAATAATATTATAATACTTGATTTCAAAAAATCATTATTGTTCCAAACTTTTTTTTTTTTTAATTGCAGTTAATGATTATTTTATTTCAAGTAACGTTACCAAATTTGCTATGGTTTTAGCTGTTGTGTAAATAGACATATTCGGTAATAAAATAGACGCAACCACACAAAAAAATAATAATAATTCTCATACAGAGAATCTAATGGTTTGGTGACACAGCTATTATGTTGTGGACAAAATAACTGTATGGAGAGTGTAAATCATTTGAGCTACAGGTTGTATCATTATCTATAAATGACTGGCCAGGGCAAAATAACCATAACACACAATAGAGTGATGACAAGCAAGCTATGCTAAAGCTGCTAACAGCCACATTACCGCCTCAAAACACCTCCCACACTCACTCTTACCTGAACATTACACTCTTTCCCTTGAAGCGGCTTCACTGTAAGAATCATCTTCACATTTATACGATTAAATACAAAATAAGGAATAGATAATTATGTCGCTGAACACTCGTGAACTACCAGCCGACGTTTCCCACGGACATGGCGTCATTACACGGGATCTGCGCATGCGCGAAGAATTGACCAACGCTCAAACTAATCAAAAATACATTTTTTTTATATATAAAGAATACTAATATTTTGTATTGTCAATAAAATAGGATATGGTAAACTCTTGCCAAATACAGAAAATTAAAAGACTAAAAAGTATATATTTGTCACCTCTGAGGTACACAGAAGACCGGAGACCTCCAATATGAGGTAATAAATCAATATTAAATACACTTGAAACAGACAGTCTGCCTCTATAACACTCGGATTCTGGGTTAGAATTTAATTTGAGACCCAGATCAAGGCCACAAGACCGAGATACACAAATATGAAGTTCACAATTCATTTTTAAAGTTGTGTTGAATAAAGACACATAATTAAGAAGGAATTTTTATTTATTTATTACGAATTCTACAGTCAGTGATGTTCATACATCATGAACAGAATCTGGCTTAAATTTAAAATGTCACTGATTTTTAACAACGAAACTCTGATTTACTTGGAGACACTAAAACTTTCCAAAAGCTGGACGCTATAGCATGTTTGAGCCAGTGTATGCAACAATTATACCAATTAAATGATCAAAAAAGTCACCTCTCCTGAATCTTCTCATTTATTTTAAATACATTTCAAAACAAAAGACATTAAGATGTTTAAGTGCTAATGTTATAAAGACTAAATTAAGGCAAGAAATCCCTTACCCAAGCTTTTTAGAAAATTGCTGATATATACTGCAGGCATATAATAAATGTTCTTCATCAGTTACCCTACTAATTATGTCAAGATACACACCAAAAAAATGTAAGGAGATATATTCATCGTGTATAAGAAAACTTATTGCAGTCTGCAACACAGGCAGTATATCCTAAAGCAGGGGTGTCCAGTCCTGGTTCAGGAGTGTTTGATTGGTGCAGGAGTCTGCAGGACGCCACCCTTCCTAGAGCAGGATCAGACACTCCTAAACAGAGAAGCTGACAACTGATGAAAGAAATGAAACTATCCTAACTAGAGTTTAGCTCCAATTAAACACACCCAAACCTGCTAAAATCAAGAGTTACTAGAAACTTCCAGACAGGTGTGTTTGAGCAGGCTGAAGCTGAACTCTGCAGGACTGGACACCCCTAAACTATATAATGAAATCAAAGCAGGATTGGCGTTTCGGAGAGAAGCTGAAGCGAATGAGCTGTTATTTCCAGGAATCTGTGAAAAACAAAATACATTTAACATACAGTGACTAATAAAAGATTATGCTGACAATAACAGAATACATGAACCAACATCATTTAAATTACATAAAGTGTGATAAATTACACTATTAATACATGTTAAAGCCTTTTAAAAAAACAGACCTTACTGTTGTATGTTCACATGTCAGGTTCTACAAGAGAGAAAACAAACATCAGTTTAATTTATAAATCATTGTTAATTTCATTTAAAAAGTAGCTAATTTCATTTGTATCATCATATAAGTCCCAGTTTGTGGTTCTCATCAAATTAAATTTAAATATGGGGAAAATGATCCATCATTATTCAGCATAACAGATATATTTATGTAAAAATGAAACAACATAGTTACTATATATATAAAATAAAAAAGTGGCCATACTAAATTAATTTAAATTAATAGTGGCAAAGACTGGTGTAGATTTGAGATTACTATTAATTAGTTGATTACAAATAATGATGTCATAATTTTGCATATTGTTGGATCTGTGTGGTTCATAGTAATATAATTCCTTTCAAATATAGTGTGTTTTAAGGACATTTTGTTCACTTTTGTATGATGTGACTACTTAACGACTCCCAAAACTATGATTTACATGAAAGAGAGAAATTAAACTCCACGATCCAATAGACAGATGTCTATGAAAGTGAGAAATAATCAAACAGCTCCTAAATTAGCCAACATCTGACCTTTATCTACCTCTTTCTGGAATTCATCGACAATGAAAATCACCAGCAATGAGACGCGTAAGAGATTTGTTCTCACCCCACGTGTAAGATTTTTCTGCTTTGGTCATGTGACGGACTCTGCAGGTGTACTCCTCTCCCGTCTGGGGGGTGAACTCAACAAACTTGGTCAGGTGGAACTGCCAGCCCTGCTCGAAGGCCAGGTCGGTCTGCTGACTGCCCGGGATCTCCTGCCCGTTCTTCAGGAGCTTAATGGTGATGTCAGGGGGGTGAAAGCCACTCACGTAGCAGATCAGCGTGTTTTTTTTCCCATACTCTCCAGGGTTGCGGCTGTACACTTGCACTTTGGGATCAGCTAGAAACCATACAAAAGCAAACATTGATATTTTGACATCTGAATACTGTTCATTCTTATATACTGTATTGTGCTTGGAAATGTTTATTGTCTTATGTTTTATTTATCTTATTTATTCATTTATTCATCCAAGCATGCGGATCAAAGACAAAAAGGGATTTCTGAATATGTCCTGACTCCTGTTAAATTTAATTAACTTTTTTTCTGAGCAAAAAATAATGACTATCATACAGTTTTACCATAATTTACAGAAGACACCCACTAAAATGTAACTCAGTGTAACAATACAATGAAAATCCTAAGAATAGGAATCATAAAAGACGCTATTAAATCTTTTCTTTGTCACGATCCTTCAAGCTACTTTTGTCAACAAGAAGTTATTACTCATTTAAAATACAATACAATTTAGTATAATCACGTTTTTATATTTTTTAATAAGTACAGGTCCGAATAAGTATGCTTTCGTTTTTACATTTGTTACACTAAACGACTAAGAAATGTTATTTCACCCATATTTTGACATTTTATTTTCACAAAAGTTATTAGAATCATTAAAGTAGAAAGCATTTAATATGCTTTCTATGTATATTAAGTCACTTTTATTAATTTAATTTGATGCAGGCAGCAAAATGGGACCTAAATGTTTAGCTATTTAGGCCTAGTTGTTTATTTGTGCCCTTATTATAACTAATTTTAACACAAAAATCGTTTCTTCAAGAAACAAACAAAATAAAAACCTGATTAAATAAAATTATATTATGTGTCATATTAATCTAACTTTATAACCACCGACCATTAATATCGAGTTTTTCTATCACGAGTAGCTCAATAAATGAAAGTGAAAGTAAAATGTTCCGGGGATTTCAGAGAAACGAATATATTTTAGACATGTTTATATTCTCTGGACAGATTTTTACTAGATTTTAAAAGCTACAAAAATACTTTTTTTCAGCGTTCATGCTTTTAACAGTTTAAAGGGTTTTATTCTTCGTATTCTCCATAGCTGATGAAAGTACGTCATACACTATTAAGGTTGAAAAACATAATTTAAAAAAATAAAAATACTGAGGGATTCAAAAGTATTTGATAAAGACTGCGTATAAAGAATAGAAATATAAGATATTAATAAAAAATAAACATAAGAAGAGTAGGTTAGATAAGAACGCGTCAGAAAACAGATTCTTTATACTTACATTCTTTGGCGAAACAGCTGGAGCTGAGAAGCACAAGAGCGACTACAGCGAGTTTAAACATGGTTTTAAGAGTAATGTCCCTGATCTCTATTATTCGTCTGGCCTCCTGTAGCCTCCTCTCTGTCTGAACACAAAACGCTGCAACATACGGGACAACAGCTTAAACCCCGCCCTCAAATGTATTTTCAACAAATCATATATTTTCTTTTTCTGTTGCTGGGTGATTATGGTGCTCTAAAGGTTGTTGGTGACTTGTAGTATTAAGAAGTGACTTTTTAACATTGCACTTAACATTTCATCTTATGCAGTAAACTGCTCTTGCAGTAATTTATGCAGATTTTGTGCTGCTGACTCAAATCAGATGGGTGCAGCATCATGCAAAAGTTTTCATTTCTTTACATGGCTGCCTCCATGAGATGCCCAACATAAAATGTCAGACTTTTTTTTTCTGGAAGTGCAAACCACGCCTGCAGCCAACTCTAAAGATTTCATTGGTCATCTCAATCACAGTTGCTGACGTCCTACATACAACTGAAACAAATACCCCTAATATTACACTACACCATTGATCGTTCATTTACATGACTTCAGCATTTTGGGGGTCTGAAACCGCAAACTTTCAAAGTGTATAAGATCTTGAAAACAATTCCAGTTTCATCTCTGTGTACAATTTGTGAAAACGATGATGTCCTGTGCATGCGTATTACATGTTCAGTCTGTAGACATGTGTGAGGTCCTTTACAAAGTCACATCACCATCATAGTTGTCGTGTAATCGTAGGCCTACCCATAACCTTAAAGGGTTACTCCACCCCAAAATGAAAATTTTGTCATTAATCACTTACCCCCATGTCGTTCCAAACCCATAAAAGCTTAGTACAACAGCTAGTACTAAGAGTTGACCAGTGAACTCTGCTTTTAAGTTGCACGTTGCGCTTAACTTGAAAAATAACACATGTAGGCTGTTCATAGTCTTCATCTAAATGTAAAAGAAATCGATGGAAACAGAACCACTTCACTGTCCATTATTCTCCAAATCCAGACTCGGAATCTTTGAAATTACTTTTAATAGTTAAATGACAGGTTGAAACAAAAGCTATGTTAAATATGCCTTTTTTTCAGTAGTTACTGATATGTTCAAGTAGGGCTCGCTGCAGCCCACAAGATCCAGGGGGTGGAGATTGGTAGTTTTGGAGGTGGAGATGGGTGGGTTTAGGGGTGAAGATGGGTGGGTTTAGGGATCAGGGGGTGGAGATGGGTAGGTTTAGGTTTATGTAAAGTGGGAGGAGTTGGATCTGGATCCAACCATGCCCCCTGGATCTTGTGTTCTGCAGCGAGACGCTCCTCGATATGTTCCTGGATCAACATCTTTTGTTACTCCTGGATCAACATTACTGTCCAAAAACATAGACCTGAGGCGATAGACCAAATCCAGACTCTGAATCTAAATTTAAAATGACTTTTAATAGTTAAAAGACATGTCATAACAAAAGCTATGTTAAATATGCCTTTTTTCAATAGTTACTGATATGTTTGTGGATTAACATCTTTTGTTGATCCTGGATCAACATTACAGTCCAACAACATAGACCTCAGAATGAGCTTTATTGGCCAAGTATGTTTACACATACAAGGAATTTGTTATAGTGACAGAAGCTCCACAGTGCAACAGGACAGGACACAGATAATAAAAGAATAACAACAATTAACCAAAAGGCAATGTACAAAGCAGCAAAAACACAATATGTAATATAGACAACTATGTATGTACAGGTCAATTATGTGCAAATTAGAAATAAGAAAATAAAGATAAAATTAGTGAGTGTGGTGAATGGGTAGTGTATTATAGTTGTGTGTTACACGTTTATTGTTGAGTGTTATGAGATGGATTGCCTGAGGGAAGAAACCGTTCCTGTGTCTGGTCGTTCTGGTGCTCAGAGCTCTGTAACGTCGACCAGACGGTAACAGTTCAAAGAGGGAATGTGCTGGATGTGAGGGGTCCAGAGTGATTTTACCAGCCCTTTTGCTCACTCTGGATAAGTACAGTTCTTGGAGAGTGGGGAGGGTTGTACCAATGATTCGCTCAGCAGTCCGGACTACCCTCCGTAGTCTTCTGAGGTCAGATTTGGTAGCTGAGCTGAACCAGACAGTTATTGAAGTGCAGAGGATGGATTCAGTGATGTTGGAGTAAAACTGTTTCAGCAGCTCCTGTGGCAGGTTGAACTTGCTCAGCTGGCTGGGCCTTCCTGACAATGGAGTCTATGTGAATATCCCACTTCAGGTCCTGGGAGATGGTGGTGCCCAGGAATCTGAATGACTCCACTGCAGTCACGGTGCTGTTCATGATGGTGAGTGGGGGGAGAGCAGGGGGGTTTCTCCTGAAGTCCACTATCATCTCCACAGTTTTGAGCGTGTTAAGCTCCAGGTTGTTAAGACTGCACCAGACAGCCAGCTCCTTAACCTCCTGTCTGTAAGCAGACTCGTCACCGCCCTGGATGAGGCCGATCAGTGTGGTGTCGTCTGCAAACTTCAGGAGCTTGACAGAGGGGTCTTTAGATGTGCAGTCGTTGATGTAGAGGGAGAAGAGCAGTGGGGAGAGTACGCAGCCCTGAGGAGCTCCAGTGCTGATGGTTCGAGTCCTGGATGTGAATTTACCAAGCTTTACTAACTGCTGTCTGTCTGTCAGGAAGCTGTTGATCCACTGACAGAATGGTTGTGTGGAGAGGTGTTCAGGGGTGTGGGGTGATCTTTCAAAACGACAAAAGAACTTGTTCAAGTCGTCTGCCAGGTGTTGATTCTCCACAGTACTGGGGGATGGTAGACCTAACCCTGTCACTACCCCTAACCTAATCCTACTGACAATTTATTCCTAAAATCAGAAGGAAATGACAGCTGAATAACAAGGGTGTAGAAGCACCTAACCCTGGTTGTAAGCCTAAAACTGTCATGACATCTGCTGAAAAGTATCCTTCAATTCTGATTGGTTGACTGGAATGTTGTACTTGGTGAAATCACATTCATTGTGCAGCTAATGCCTATAAAACACAAGCAACACAAATCAACAACTTAAGTCATTATTAAAAGGTTGTATTTTGTAAGATCAAGTAATCGAGCCAAAAGCACATTTTTGAAAATTAAACTATACTGTCCTACTTTTATTTTTATTTTAGCCTAGTTTTTTATATAAATTAAATATACTGCTCGCATTAAATTCAAGGCATTAATGTTTGCTTACAGAACCACCACTGGCTCTGCACCCTTTACCTAAATTCATTACTTCAGACTTATGTGCCCTCTAGAAGCTTACATTCTGCAAGTGAAGGACGCATAACTGTGCCATCCGCAAAGACGCACAAAAACACTTTCACAGACTTTTTCATTAACTGTTCCCATTTGGTGGAATGACCTGCCCAACTCAATCCGAGCAGCGAATCCTTACGCATCTTCAAGAAACGGCTAAAAACTCATCTGCTCCATCTTTACTTGACCCTCTAACTCTAGCACTCTCTATTCTAATTTTATTTGATCTATATGTCTTTTTATTTAAATAAATAAAATAATAAGAATTATCTGTACTGCATTAGGCTAACCAAGACTTGCAATAGCACTTTTTTCTTTTGTTGGTTTTGATGTCCTCATTTGTAATTCCCTTTGGATAAATGCGTCTGCTAAATGACTAAATAAAGAAAAAAATTATGCTATAATGCTACGCATAGTCATTGATAAATCATCTTTAGTGCAACCGAGCTTGAATGCAATGAAAACGGTTTATTTTGGTGCATTGTTTCATGCAACTCATAGAACACTGTGGTCATAGATGTGTTTAATTCTCTGTAAATGGAATCTAGCCCTGCCCACATGCCCCATCCAACACCCCCCGTCTCTCTGTCAGATCAGCGCGCGTGCGGTGGAGACATGATTCCAACATTCACTCTCTGGTTTTCTTCAGTATTCCTAAAGCAGACCAGCTCCATCTTTCCAGAGGGGAAATCGCTTTCGGTCTGTTTGTATTTCACATGTTCCTTGCCCATAATATTCAGGTAAATATCTTCTCAGATATCCCTTATTTGCAATGCAATGTTTAAACAAATTAACGAAATTGGTTTTGTTGTGGCTTCTATTTGGATTATTATGCAGCGCTGGTTGCACTGTTAATATTACAGTCGGTGAGCTTTGGAGATTCTCTAAATAATTGCAGAGCAACTTCAGTTCAATTTCTTTCCTTTGAATTTGTTTGGTTATCTCACTTCGTTAAACGCAGACGCACACTTTACAATTGGGTAAAGGTCCATCAGTACCTGTCTGTGTCCCCTTATGCAGGACCGATGGGGACTCTCAGAGATCTTCAGTTCGCACTTCAGCTGAAGATTGAGGAGTTACGGCAGAGAGATGCTCTTATCGACGAGCTGGAGCTGGAGCTGGACGCTAAAGATGATCTGATCCGCCGCCTGCAGGGGGAACTCGACCGTCTGCGGCTCTCCGCTCCTGGCGCCTCAGCAGCTGGTACAGAAAGCGCTTTATTCTATTTGTCAGAAATACATTTAGACTAGTATTTTTTTCTCCCCTTTTAAAATGTGATTTTAAAGGAGCGTTTACTTTTACACAATGGACTTAAATTCCACTAGGCTAACATGGAAGAAGCATAAACAAAGCAAAATTTGAACAAAAATAACTACGTCTGATTTAAAATGATAAAAAACATTCATTACTATCACTTATTATTCATACACAGTAGCCTATCACAACTAAATGTCAAACTGTGACAACTGAATGATTAACAACATTTGTTACAGACTTGCTTTCCGCTCACTGATATATACATTAGGCTATATTATCCATATTATAGATTAGTATTTCCTCCATTTTGCAAATCAGCAACTTGTGTGTCATCTAAAATGAGAGTTTCACACTTAAATAAGACTTTGCATGCTCGTTCACGTGTTTGGAACACTTAATTACACTTGTTACATGTAATTGCAGTAAATTATGCATCCAAAAGTAAATTTTCAGTTATCTGTGAAAGAGTCAAATGTGGACAAGCTCAAAACATTTTACACCTGTATTTACTGTCGTCCACTTGTGGACAGAAACACCAACAAAATCTCATTTCCAAGTGTAAACACGGCCTCAGTTGGCATTTTTGCATTGGTGGATGCTGCATCACTTTGCATTTGCGTATAGTTGAGCTCAACTTTAGCCCCTCCACACTATCGTTGACTTTTCTGATACATATCGATGTAATGACCATTAGACGTTCCTACACTGTAAAACACGTATACATTCTGAAACGCCTATTCTTAAAGATGCTTAAAGACAGTCCGATACTAAAACAGAGCAAACCATTACAGAATAAAAAGATCTATACTCAATCATGCATGCATTTAGTGCTACATTTTTAATTATGCAAATTATAGCTCTTACACTATAGTTACAATTATCTTATTATTCTTTGGCACTGTGGCCATCTGTCTCCTCTGAGTGTTCAAACACTGAGCTGCGTGGGTCCACACACATGCGCACATATTTAAATCTTGAGTTTCAAATAAATACAATTCTAAATGTTCAGAAACACATTAGTGCAATCATAATAATCTATGACAAAGCAAATCTGACTTTATTTTTATATGCATTATGCATCAGCAATCTGTGCAGAGTTCAGAGATAACAACCCAGTCTTTTTTAATCTTATAAAAACGTTGTATTATTCATTTTTACACACATTTCATTTGCATTTAGGTCAACAACGTGCTTCTTCCCTGAGAGTGAGGAGAAAAGCGTTGCTAACAGAACCAGTTACCTTGGAGCCGAAACTAGTCTTACAAAACCCACCAATCAGCCACAGCAAGAGTCAAGAGTAAGAACCTGCCTAAAATCTCAACTCATTTCCTTGTTGCCTATACTGCTACATTTCCCCAGTGTAACTCTTTATCTGTCTTTATTTCTTTCAGGTCACAGCGGCTGATAGAATCGGCTCTGGCAGAAAATGAGTGTATGAAATATCTAGACAGGGATCAGATGCGGTGTTTGGCGGATTCTGCCTATCCCCTGACGCTCAAACAGGGTGTGAGTGTTGTCCAGGAAGGGGATAATGGGACCCAGGCATATATAGTTGAAGGTGAGGAAGAGCGGGAGAATGAAAGAGATACTTCTCAGAATGGAACAAGCTGTCTTTGGACTCATACTGCATGTTGATCTGTGAGCATGTCTGAACATTCACAGATCCCAGTGCTTACATGAGTATTTTATAACCCATTGCTCAAAAGTCACTCATTATTAGCCTAGGTCCAGTTATGCCTCCAGGCATATTGTGAATAATTAATTTCTGTGGCTCTTTAATACTATCTCTGGTTTGCAGTGAGATGTGCTTATGTTTTGGTACTGTTTGTCTTTTGCTTCTAGTTACCCTTCAGCTCTTTACATTCAGTTTACATATAAATCACAATCATCATGGCCGCATCTGACTATTAGTGGAGTTATATCCCTTTAATCCAATAATATAATATAATTTTGCTACTGCTTTTAAGACTTCTATGTAAACATCCTCTTTGCATTTGAAATGAATAACAGCATTTGGTGGGTTTGGTTTTAGCTCAAACATACTTTCTGCCTCCCTGATGATTAATAATAGCTTCTCTGCAAAAGCTGTTATATGTGACACAATAATTTGTGATAAAATATAAAATCAGAGTCAAATTTAAATAAATTGCAGATCCAGACACTCTTTATTTATTAGAGGGAGTTCAAAAGCTTGGGGTCAGTAAGATTTATTTATTTATTTATTTATTTACATTGAAAGACATTCATACTTTTATCCAGCAGTGATCAAAACAGACAAAAAAAATTATGTTTTTTTATATATATTTCAAATAAATGTTGTTGTTTTTAACTTTCAACGAATACTGAAACAATGTATATCATGGTTTCCTCAAAATATGAAGCAGCACAACTGTTTTCAACATCAATAATAATAAGAAATGTTTCAATTATATTTTTCATTATCCATATATGTTAGTCGACCTTTACAAAAATTGCTGAATCAAGAACAAGCAGCAAAGAGGTCACTTCACACAGAATTCTGAAAGATACAGTAGCCAAAAAACAAAAACAAACAAACAAAACACACACACACACATTCTGTTTAATCCTTTAAAAAGAAGGTGCAAAATAGTCATAAAAATGTTGTTGGTGCCAGAAATATTGACTAACATTACAAGTGTACTTTAGACACTTGTTCAATCTGTCCCTGTCTCTAACTGAGGCACATTAATTAGTATGCACCTTCCATAGTGTTTGCAGGACCAGGCAGGTAGCAGGAGAAGTGTGAGACTGACCTGCTTCTGGAAAGACAGAAAGAAAACATTCCTGCTGGTTATGTGGGGCGAAATTAGTTTTAAAATGTCAGTGCATGTCTAAACACCCATGTTGCAAGTGAAATAAAAGGATAGAGAGGAGCAGGAGTGAAATCTATTACCATCCATTAAAGTGTTCATCAATACCTGTCCGTGAGCTGTGCTAATTCCAGCAGTGATTTGTTAAAGGAGGCCAGTATTTGTCCTGATGTGCTAGATTGTTTGGGCTCTGAGCATCTCCGTGCCTAATCTGCGACGGGTCAGATCATCTGTCTATGTGACAGTCACGCTGCCGCTCAACACCTGTCATTCTCACCAACCTTGAGGGCTGTAGATGACGTGTGTGTGTGTGTGTGTCTGTGTCTGTGTGTTAACAGAGGGAAAACTGGAGGCATCCAGGGCTGGCCAGAGGCTGCACATCATTGAGCCGGGGATGATGTTTGAAGAACTGGCCCTCATTCATAACCACACCTGCTTCACTACTGTCACAGGTATTGACATACATGTGTGCATCCACACACACACACACACACTTGCTCATCTTATGCCTTATCAAACGTCAGCTAAAGAGAAACACACAAGAGGAAAACTGTATTGCTCAGAGCTCACTCTTTTATAGCTTAGAGGGCTTAATGGAATCTTTTACTTTTATTTACTGTAACTATAAATTGTGTTTCGCTGAAACCTCATTAAAGGGGTCATATGATGCCATTTTTAAAGATCATTATTTTGTGTATTTGGTGTAACAGAATATGCTGACATGTTCCCCTCACACACACACACACACACACACACGACGCGTTACGCGCAAAACTTCGCATTTGAACAGTCAATAACAAATACTTGAACTAATAACAAAACATACTTACAGTCGCTGATTCAGAAGCACCAGATTGTCATAGCAAAGTCAGAATTGACCCTTTTTTGTTTTTTTTTAGAAATAGCCTTCGGGCATTGCCAGCCTTGTACTCTACTAGGTTCACGAAACTGTTGTCCATATAATGCGTTGCACAAATTCGAACATTTGGGTTGTGCTGTTCTGTTGTAAACAAATCTTAACCAATGATTCCTAAATGCATCTACGTTTGGAAGGCCAAACAAAGCGCTTTTGCTTTTGCCTAGAAACACACAGCGTCTCCCTGACACGGATGCATCAACATTAACTGCGGTTACTGAAACCACGCCGCCTTTCTTTGCGTGAACATTTAGGCGGCATTACGCAAATATTTCCACACCGTGACGTAGACATGTGGGGGCGTGTTTGAATGCTATTAGTAAATTTGCTATTACTACCAACAAAGTCACAATTTTTGTTTGTTTTGTACTTAAGTGTATTTTGAATGTACCGAGCTGATAGTATAGATAGTATAGATCTGATAATTTGGTTTTGGAAGAATGTTTGAAAGCATACCTGCAGACTTTGGTGTCTTGGCAAATCTGAGCACAGTTTGAGACACTGCGATCTCTTTGAAAACTCTAAATAAGATGTGAGATCACTGAGGTCTTGGTCTTTTTCTCAGAAGAAGGAGAGCTTAAAAAGTCTCTATTTGCTGTGCATTTATTCCTGTTGTTAGTATTCTTGTTGCTGAGATAGTAAATCTCATTGAAAATTATTATTTTGCCACTCACAACTACGATGTTCACAAAATGAGTGTAGTAGGATATTTGACGTTTTTTTCCAGTTTAATCCCACTTGGGATGCTCTGAGCGTGTCTGGGTAATCAGAGTATGCCCACCATCACCAGTCTGAAACTGTTCTGAGAGATCAATGGAATATAATATCAAAGGAATCAGGAAAATCCACATATAACACAAATCCACAGCCCACAACACGCCACACTAGAGTCCACAAAACATGCTGCATATTGAATGGACAGATCTACAAAACCCATTTGGTTGTGATTTTGAAATCTCTTTATGTGTTAGTTTTTTATCTTTTATGTTGGTCCTTCTGATCTTACAACACTAGATGTATTTTGAGAAAAGATGTCTTCTTTAGAAACATCTGTAGTTATCAATCGCTGCATCTGATGCTGTACACTAAAAATGTAATGTATATGTTAAAATAAATATAATTTAAAAAAATGCCTCCATTGAAATTAAAATTTAGCTGTATCCTAAAGAATCTAATTTCTACCTCAGAATAAAACTAGGTAACTGTAAGAAATAACATTACATTGCAAAACACAAAGTCGCAATTTGTATAAATAAAGTTGCAATTGTGAAATATAAAGTTATAAATATGAAAGTCGTAATTTATGAGATATACAGTACAGTTGCACTTGTGAAATATACAGTTACATTGCAAAACACAATGCTGCAACTGTGAAATATAAAGTGACATTACAAGGTATAAAGTTGCAATTACTATAAAGTCGCAACTGTGAAACATACAGTTACATTGCAAAACACAATGCCATAATTGGAAAAAATAAAGGGACACCGTGAGTCATAAAGTCTCATTCATTACTACAAATAAAGTTGGGAATTGTGAAATAAAGTTTCAAGATTTAAAGCCTTTGTTGTCATATGCACATTTCCCTGTACAATGAAATTCTTACTCTATTTTCCACTGAATGCTGTTACAAGAAAAAAGTTACAGTGCAATGTGAACCACAAAATTGTAATTGTGATATATAAAGTTGCAATTGGAAAGTATAGCTACACTGTAAAACACAAAGTAGCAAAAATGTAAGATATTAAATGACAATGTGAGACTTTGCAAGAAGTTGCAATTACTACAAATAAAGTCGCAATTGAATAATATACAGTTACTGAACATTGCAAAATGCAAAGTTGAAAATGCACGATATTAAGTTGCAACTGGGAAATATACAGTTAATTTGCAAAACACAGTGCCGCAATCGTAAAATGTAAAGGAAAATTGTGAGATATAAAGTTGCAATTATTTGTACAAAAGAATTTTCAGTGTGAAACACAGTCGTAATTGTGAGATATAAAGCTACAATTGGGAAATATACAGTTACATTATAAATGACAAAGTCACAAATGTGAGATATAAAATCACACTACGAGAAAAAAAGTCGCAAGTACTACAAATAAAGTTATAATTGTGACATATACAGTTACAGAACATTGCAAAATACAAAGTCGCAAATGTGAGATGACACTGCGAGACATAAAATTGAAATTACTACAAATAAAGTAACAATTGTGAAATATAAAGTTGCAATTGTAAAAAGTCGTAATTACGAGATATAAAGTTGCAATTATGAAATATACAGTTAGATTGCAAAACACAATGCAACAATTGTGATATATAAAGTGGCATTACGAGATTTACAGTTACTACAAATAAAGTTGCAATTGTCAAATATAAAGTTACAATGCGAAACACAGTCAGAATTGTGAGGTATAAAGTCACAGTTATGATTACAGTGCATGTGAAGCAATGCTGAAGTTGTAAGATATAAAGTGACATTGTGAGATACAAAGTCACAATTATTACTACAAATGAAGTTGCAATAGTAGTTACAGTGTTATAGTTATAGTTAGTTATAGTTACAGTGTGAAACAAAGTTGTAATTGTGAGATACAGTTGCAATATACAGTTACATTGCAAAAATGACATTGTGAGTTATAGTCACAATTACTACAAATAAAGTTGCAATTGTGAAAAAGAAAATATCATTGCGAGACAAAAATCACAATTATATATAGTTACAATCATATAAAGTCCCAATTACTAGAAATGGAAGTCGCAATTGCAAAATATATAGTTGCACTGCAAAAGACAGTCGCAATTGTGGGAATCACATAGTAAGATATGACGTCATATTGCAAGATGTATTGTCACAATTGTGAGAAATAAAGTCCCAATTATGAAAAACAAATCAAAATGCAAGGTATAAGTAGTCATGTAATTGTGAGATTATTTTTTTAAATGAACATGCTAAACATGTTAATTGCATGTAAACACGTGGGTTTCTGTAAAGAAAATATTTCTTTTATATGTCTTTTTTCCAGCCCTAAAGAGCATATCTTTGTCAGATAGATGAATTAACGTTCATTTCTGAGGTCTATCCCCTATAGCATGCTTTGATTTATGACTCACTCAACACCTTTTCTCTCGCTTATTTCACATCCTCTCTTGAGTCCAGCCTGAGCCACAGGGGCATCAGCTTGACCTATTCATTTTAATAGAGGCAAGACATAGAATGAAAAAAAGCAAGGAATAAAGTCTGAAAGAAAGCAAATAGGCTAAAAAAGATGAATTGAAAGTGAATGGAGAATCTAATCAAGTTGGATCATTTTCCAGATGTTTCGTTTCTTCTACAGGGAATGTCTGCCTTGATTGTTTTCATCTTTCAGTCGATGTCCTTTTCCACTTTCGCAGTTCTCTTTTATTTTATCCCTCTCAGCCTCTCTTTCAGACCGTTTCTTCCCTTTATTTCAAGCCTCTGATCAAGCTTTCCCCAACTCTTTTCTTCAGCTTTGTTCAGGTCTTGTGCTTGGTGACAGTTTGAAATTGCTTTCTTTTTTCACTTTGCTCCTCTTTTTTATCGCTCTGTTTCTTTTCTTATCCTTACTCTCTAACCTGATCGCCTCTATATGTCTAAGTAAAAGATAAAATTTCCTCATTTGCTTGTAGATCTCAGATTCTGTGACTTGCATTTTAAAATATGTGCTTTTTGACCTTAATTATATTCATGGAAAGGCAATATTACAGTTGCATTAAAGTCATACTTAAACAAGTAAACCTGTCATTGCATTAAAAAAGCTAAAAATCAACCAGTTAACAAATATATGTGACCTTGCCTCTGAAGACCTAGCTAAAGTCTTTTTTTTGTGTGTGATTTAATGTTTTATACCTAACCCTATATTCTGTGAAACTGTAACCTTGATATCTTTAATATTGACTGAGTAAGACCATGTCATAGATTAAAATTAATGGTTGAAATACAATTTTGAAATATATACTCTATATTTATATACACTCACCTAAAGGATTATTAGGAACACCTGTTCAATTTCTCATTAATGCAATTATCTAATCAACCAATCACATGGTAGTTGCTTCAATGCATTTAGGGGTGTGGTCCTGGTCAAGACAATCTCCTGAACTCCAAACTGAATGTCAGAATGGGAAAGAAAGGTGATTTAATCAATTTTGAGCGTGGCATGGTTGTTGGTGCCAGACGGGCCGGTCTGAGTATTTCACAATCTGCTCAGTTACTGGGATTTTCACGCACAACCATTTCTAGGGTTTACAAAGAATGGTGTGAAAAGGGAAAAACATCCCGTATGCGGCAGTCCTGTGGGCGAAAATGCCTTGTTGATGCTAGAGGTCAGAGGAGAATGGGCCGACTGATTCAAGCTGATAGAAGAGCAACTTTGACTGAAATAACCACTCTTTACAACCGAGGTATGCAGCAAAGCATTTGTGAAGCCACAACACGCACAACCTTGAGGCGGATGGGCTACAACAGCAGAAGACCCCACCGGGTACCACTCATCTCCACTACAAATAGGAAAAAGAGGCTACAATTTGCACGAGTTCACCAAAATTGGACGGTTGAAGACTGGAAAAATGTTGCCTGGTCTGATGAGTCTCGATTTCTGTTGAGACATTCAGATGGTAGAGTCAGAATTTGGCGTAAACAGAATGAGAACATGGATCCATCATGCCTTGTTACCACTGTGCAGGCTGCTGGTGGTGGTGTAATGGTGTGGGAGATGTTTTCTTGGCACACTTTAGGCCCCTTAGTGCCAATTGGGCATCGTTTAAATGCCACGGCCAACCTGAGCATTGTTTCTGACCATGTCCATCCCTTTATGACCACCATGTACCCATCCTCTGATGGCTACTTCCAGCAGGATAATGCACCATGTCACAAAGCTCGAATCATTTCAAATTGGTTTCTTGAACATGACAATGAGTTCACTGTACTAAAATGGCCCCCACAGTCACCAGATCTCAACCCAATAGAGCATCTTTGGGATGTGGTGGAACGGGAGCTTCGTGCCCTGGATGTGCATCCCACAAATCTCCATCAACTGCAAGATGCTATCCTATCAATATGGGCCAACATTTCTAAAGAATGCTTTCAGCACCTTGTTGAATCAATGCCACGTAGAATTAAGGCAGTTCTGAAGGCGAAAGGGGGTCAAACACAGTATTAGTATGGTGTTCCTAATAATCCTTTAGGTGAGTGTATACTGTATGTGATAAGGGTACAGTGAACCAGTGTTGCCAGGGTCGCGGTTTCCCTGCACAGTTGAGCTATTCTGAAAATACAGTCGCGGGAAAAATTACAGAGCCGTGGGTTGCGTTTTTTAGGCCTACTTTTATAATGTACCGCGGCCGCACAAAGTGTAGCCTATATACACATGTGATCACAAAAGGAAGTTATTACAAACACTCAATGGTGGTTTAACCCATAAGAACCCACGGTGACGCGGGTATCACAAACAATGGTGATTATCTGGAAAGGTCTTTTTAAAGCATTATCCCACACTTTCAACTCAGGAAGTCCCTAAGCAACATATAACGAACACCCAGGTTCAGTCATGTGACAATGTGTTCATTTTTTGTTGCCATGGCTACATTTCCAAAATGGTGTTCTGTCTGGTTAGCACATGTTGCAGTGTCAGCAATTTTTAAAACGCTTGTTTTTGTTACTAAAAGTATGTTTCAACCCATGCAACAATTCTAATATTTTACCTCTTAACCTGAATTTAACACATTTCTTGAACAAATTGATATAAAACAAGTTACAAAGATATTGTGGTGACATATATGTCATATCGGACTATTAACCTTATAAAAGTAGGTGGAATTTTGATGTGACATATTTGTCACATTAAAGGGATAGTTCACGCAAAAATGAAAAATTGATGTTTATCTGCTTACCCCCAGGGCATCCAAGATGTAGGTGACTTTGTTTCTTCAGTAGAACACAAACGAAGATTTTTAACTCAAACCGTTGCAGTCTGTCAGTCATTAAATATCAGTCAATGGTACTCCCGGCTTTGAGAGAAAATAAAACATACACAGACAAAACCAAATTAAACCCTGCGGCTCGTTACGATACATTGAGGTCTAAAGACACAAAATGATCAGTCTGTGCAAGAAACTGAACAGTATTTATATATTTTTTAACCTCTGATCCGCCACACAGATATCGTCAGGAGCCACAGGGTTTAATTTGGTTTTGTCTGTGTATGTTTTATTTTCTCTCAAAGCCGGGAGTACCATTGACTGATATTTTATTACTGACAGACTGCAACGGTTTGAGTTAAAAATCTTCGTTTGTGTTCTACTGAAGAAACAAAGTCACCTACATCTTGGATGCCCTTGCGGTAAGCAGATAAATATCAAATTTAAATTTTTGGGTGAACTATCCCTTTAAGAAAAATGGTAATGAGCTGCTCAATTAATTTAGCTGATTCAGCTATTTTAGTGTTATATATTTTCTGCTGCTCATTTCAAACCATATTTGAACAAATCTACATGCACGTTTAACATGTTGATCTCCAATGTGAGATAGTTGTTTATTTTTATTCAGTTCGCACATTTTCGAGTTGTGAAAAAAAAATCGAAAAATGTATTTCTGGTTAAACCAAAAGGTAGAATTTTGATATGTTATAAATAGTTGTTGTAAAACTTAATGGTCACTGTTATGTGGTTTTGAAATATGTTGTGGCAAAGCAAATAAAATACAAAAACTGTATTACTTCTGAAAATGGGTTTTGTTTTATCTTCCCAGAAAAGTAATCATTTCGATATATGCTGTGGAAAAGCAAATAAACAGAAAAAAAAGAGTTATTTAGCAAAATGTGTTTTTTTTTTTTCAATTTAGAAATAAACGCCCAATGTGACATATACTGTATGTAACATGAAAAATGTATCATAAACGCCCAATGTGACATATATGTAACATTACAGATCTTTCACAAGGAGAGGTTGTATTTCAAAAACAACTGCAGAAACATGTTATAAGTGGTCCATTTGGTTTGTTTTATATGCCCCATAATTTTCCTATAAGGAGAAATTGGTCCGGGTTCTTATGGGTTAAAGTGAGTTCTGAGTAAAAGTGTACTATTAATCTCATAAATTGTCTTATGTAGCATGATGCTAATGTTAGCTCTAATGCAGGTCCAATTCTTCTTCATAATGCATTTTATCATAATACTTCATGTAAGGTCGCAAGAAAATGTTTTGTTGCATTTATTTAGAAATACTTTTGATAATAGTTGGGTAAATGTATACTGGGATTGAACCGATGTGGCTTGGTAAACGTTTTATTGCTAGCATAAAGGCTGATAACGGCTGAATAAAAACAAAAGAATAAGTCTCATACCTGGCGGAGATGTGAATGGTTATGTTTCCTTAAATTAGTTTGTCATACATTCCTTTATTTAACACATTTACAGGTAAATTCTAGTATTTAAAATTTGCGATTAATCGTGATTAATCACAGTCCATGACTGTGATTAACACAATTATTTTTTATTTTTTTTACATTTTATATATACACACACACACACACACACATATGCACATATATACTGTATATATATATATATATATATACCAGAATACTACTCCGCGCACCTCCCCTGACATACTCTCACGCAGCACACAATGAAGTAGACCGACTCTGCTTGCATTCATTCACGTGATTGGTCGAGATGAGAGGTGATCCCGCATGGGTAGTGTGATTTACATAGTTTCTATATAATTTCTAATCATATATGGGATCATATAGCATAATCACCCAGACCCTAACGATTTTACTCTGAGTACCGGCAGCATGTCAGAAGTGCCAGTACACACAAAAAAGTGCAGGTACTCTAAAGACTAAAATATAGAAGTGCCTGTACTGCGTAACGATGTGTACCGACCCACTTCAAGCACTGCATATATATGTAGTACTCTCTTGACAGTGAATGAGAGAGACAGAGACAAGAGTTAGTGGTTGCCCAAGCGGCCCTCTTTTATTGTAAATATGTAAATAGAAATAAATATTTTTATGAGACAAACTCTATGCAGCAGGGTGGTCACATATACATATATATATATATATATCAGGAAGAAAAAAAAAAATTAATTCATGAATGATAAAAATATTTCTGTGCTAATGTTTTGAGAACATTATTAAAGACCAAATAACCTTGAATGAATATTCTATTAATGTTACTGGAAGAATGTCTGTTACTAAATTTAATAGAACCATGCCAATGTTCTGAGAATATTCCCTGTTAGCTGCGAAGCGTATTACATCAAGCGACATTTATTTTAATGAAAGAGAGGAAAAAATGTTTTGAATTATAAAATAACACACAGTATGTTGTTCAAAATGAAGACAAAAGATATTTGGACACTTTGTGCTTTTTAAATGTTCTTGGGACCTGCCTATACTGTAGTTAATTGGTTTAGCAACCAGATGAGCACTGCAACAATATTACAATATTAATATATAAATTATTATAATATGATACTATATTTCAGAGCGTTGCATTATTAGCAATATGTTTGAAACAATCTCCTTAAAACCCAGTGGACACATTAATGGCACCTTTACAGACTTTATCATAGACATTTCAATCATTTAGTTAAGCATGATTAAAATAATAATCAATACCCACTCGTCAAGCCTTTTTGGCTTGATCTGGCCTTGAAACTGTATTAATATAAAATATGCTAGCGTTAAAATCCCCACGTGTTGTGAGTGCTTTTTCTGCTTCTTACATTACAAAATTACGTTGTTATGCTTTTCTAAAATGCGGAAACCTTGAAAAGTTGATTAACAGTCAGGTCGAATTGAATACAAATGCTTGCGACAAGATGTCAGGAATCAAAACATGAGAAGACTACCATATTTCCCCATTAAACATTGTTAAACTGAATGTTTTCCTTTAATTAAAACCCAGTGGACAGATGTTTTACAGCACATGAGGCATGCCCTTCACTAAAAGATGAAAAAATCCATAAAAATATTTATTTATTTATCCAACTATGTGTGTGTGTTTGTGTCACTCTGCAATGCTTTCTAAAATTTAAATTGACCAAAAAAATTGCATCTCAGTGTCTGAGTCATATCTGTGTTTAGTCCAGTTCTGCATTTTTTTTTCTGTGTAATGATTCATCTCAAATTCTCGGCTATTCCGCTGAGGAAAGGACAGGAGATAAAAGAGAGAGGTATATAGCAGGGGAGAGCAGAGGAGACAGATTGCAGCATTTATCTTCCCTACGACAGCACAGTCAATTAATCGGTGTCATTACTAATGCAAGAGAGTCTTAGGAAGTGATCGAGAATGAGTTTGGGATGAACTCTATTTTCAGCTTTTCCCTATTTTTTTTAGAAAAATTGTAACTTGGTAGAAGCAGTTCACTATTCAGGAGGAGACTTTTTCAGTGTGTTTTAGAGTCACCTGAGGCAGAAATCCTGAAACACTAAGTACTTTTCTCAAATATACATACAATTCTCTTTTAATACACTTTAAAATGTAATTCATTCCTGTGATCAAAGCTGAATTTTCAGCATCATTACTCCAGTCTACACTCTTCAGTGTTACATGATCCTTCAGATATCATCCTAATATGCTGATTTATTATCGATGTTGGAAATAGTTGTGCTGCTTAATATTTTTTGGAACCTGCGATACTTTTTTTTCTGGATTCTTTGATGGATAAAAAGTTCAAAAGAACAGCATTTATTCAAAATAGAAATCTTTTCTGACAATATAATTCTTTCAAAAATAAAAACGTAAAAAAATAAATAAATAAATACTGACCCCAAACCTTTGAACAGTAGTGTTTATTTTCACAAAGGATTTCTATTTTGAGTATATGTTGTTCTTTTTAAATGTTTTATATAATATTATTGGTCTCACGGTAAAAACTGACCAGTGTTTTTATAAACATCGGTTAGTTTATGTAAGCTGTTATATAAACGTCAGAGGGGCCTTTGGACCTGATATAAGAAACAAACTAATTATTTTCATTGCCTGGCAACCCATATATTGCCCTGGAAATTTAATTTATCCCATGTTAGCTTAAATATATTAATGACAGTTTAGAGATCATGTTTGCTGGTGAACAGAATGGCAGATCAGCCTCAATCTATGTAAGTCTATGCTGTTTTTCACAGAGATCTCACACTTGCTTGTCTTATACAGTTCATACCGTCCATATCAATTTCTCTTTCTGTCTTTATAAGTCTATCCACCAATGCCGAACTGTCTCGCTCTCTCCTTTGATCTCTCTTCTTCACAGACATCAGGAAAAAATCACGTAATTGTGTTTCACCAAAACAAAGAGCCGTGAGTTCACAGACTGTTGGAAATCCAGTTCTTCTCAGACTCTGCTGTGTGTGTGTGTGTGTGTGTGTGTGCAGCTCTGGTGAACAGCAGGCTGTGGGTGATGGAGGGTCAGGTGTTTCAGAGGATCATGCAGAGGAACGGCCTCATCGCTATCACACAGTCTCTGCACTTCCTGCGCAGGTTAATGCCACCATTACCGTACTCATATAAGCCTTTATAAGACACACTTTTGTCCCTCACAGATTTGATAAATAAATGAGGAAATATATTTTTATGTATGCATATTCTTGCCTTCAGCTTAGGTATTATTTAAATAGTTTTTTTAATTAAATGTATTTATTTATTTGTTTGTTTGATTGATTTGAAAAATGTCACTGTTTATTTTTTAACTTTAAGTCAGGGCCACCATAGACCACCACAGACACAGGGAACGACCACATTGTTATTTTAGAACCATTTCAGTATTATTATAGATTTTTAAAAATATATATTTTGAATTAGTTTTTAGTTTTGCATTTTCAGTTTACTTTAAATTTAGATAAAGTTTTAATAAAATATGTCTATATCGTGAAAAGATATAAGATATCAATTTTCTTTCAGTTAATGTTTATTTTAATTGTGGTTAGAATTAAAATGTCCCCATAATTCAGATAAGTGCTCAACAGGTTTTTTGTTGTTGTTGTTTTTAGTGATCAACAGAGGTTTTTCATTGGCTGATTCATAAATATGCAATCCTAAATATGTGGTTATACCCCTGCAAATACACTAAATTGTTACAATAAAATGCTATTTATCAATTTTGTCCCCAAAGCATCACATTATTTTACTCTATCACATTAGATTTGACATTGATACATATAATAGATATAAACAGCCATAGATGCCGTTGTCAACCCTGTTACCTTTAAAATGTTTTGGGGTTTAATAATAGTATAGGTTGTAAAAAATGGCTTAAAACGGTCAACACATTATTCTTGAGATTTGTGCCATGAACATTATTTGATCACTATGATATTTTCCTCTTTAACAGAGCTGAAATATTGAGCTTGATGGATGTAGATTAAGTGTGAATCTTCTCTACAGAAACGTTCATCTCGTGACCTGAAATGTGATGAGAAATACTTTTGGAGGGCACTTTATATACATATATACAGTGTGTGTGTGTGTAAAGTGTGTTTTAACATATTTGCACTTTGCTAGTTTCTGAAAAACATTAATTTAGCACTGCAGCTCTGTAAGGGAGTCTAATGAGATTTACACTGATACACTGACTCTCGTTTGTCTGTGTCTGTTAGTGTGGCACTGCTCTGTGTGTTTCCAGAGGATGTTCTCGTGAAAGTGTCTGATTCACTGGAGGAGGTGTGTATGACTGAACATCATCATATTTCACTGCTGTTCCTGATCAGCATGTGATCAATAAACATAACTTGAACATAGTGCTGCTTAAAGCTTGATCAAAACCATTTGTTAGTGTGTTTGCAACAATTAAAGGAATAGTTCACACAAAAATGAAAATTCTGTCATTAATTTCTCACCCTCATGTCGTTCCAAACCTGTAAGAGCTCCGTTCAGCTTCAGAACACAAATTTAGATTTTTTTGATGCATTCCGAGAGCTCTCTGTCCCTCCCATAGACAGCAAAGATCCTTACACGATCAAAACAAAAATAACAACTTTATTTAACAATTCGTCTCCTCCGCGTCACCCTATAGCACCATTTTGGAGAGTATCCCATACGTAAACAATGCATGCAATGTATGTATGCGGATACATTGTTTACGTTGTTTGCGCTTTGATTTGAATGGAAACAGCGTATCCGCATACATACGTTGCATGCGTTGTTTACCGGTGTTGGGCAGAAGCGTCGCTACTAGTTTAACTACATTTCTCAGTAGCGTGGTGGTAGCGTCGCTGCTTTCTGAATCAAATAGCTTTTCAGTAGCTAAGCTCTTTTTTTGATCAAGTAGCGCAGTAGCGTCAACAAAAGCTAACGTCACATTATCCAAAGAAAGCATTCTGAAACTCGAGCTCAAATCGGAAATATAACTGCTACGGATCACTGATCCTGGATCAGTAAGTGACGCCACAGACACTAAAGCTCGTAAAGCCATTGGCTCTTGTCAAACCTCATTATTCCTCCCGCCTCTCTCGTCAATGAAGTGCGGCGTGCATTTTGGAGCATGTCAGCTTGTTTGCTGTCTGAAGGTAAATAAAGAACTGTTGATTGAATAAGTACAGCGGTTTCTTTACTCAAAAAAATGAGAGTTCCTTAGTCTAGCATTTGTTGTCAAGTCACAGCCAAATAGCTTGTGCGAAGTGCTAAATCTTTCATAATATGATACTTTGGCCAAATAACAGAAAAAAACCTGAACACCCACATAATGACAGAAAACTGGGGAAAACTGGACACGAGTCAGGAAAAAAAAAAAACTTTGCTGGTCAAAAGCTTTGTATTTGAACTTGATTTTGGTTAAATGTTTATTAATATAATGACACATGCAGCGTAGCCTATCTGTAGGCCTATACATCTATATGGGAACATTATACAATACGATTTCATTAATGTTAGCTAATGTATTATCTAACATGAGCATACAATGTATAAAATATATTCATTACAGTATTACATTAAAATACATTTATTACAGTATTTATTAATCTTTGTGGTGTTAGTTAATGGAAATACAGTCGTTCATTGGAAGTTCATAGTTCACAGTGCATTAACAAATGTTAACAAACAACTTTTGATTTTAGTAATGCATTAGTAAATGTTGAAATTAACATTAAGATAAATGCTGCAGAAGTATTGTTCATTCTTAGTTCATGTTAACTACACTAGTTAACTAATGTTAACTACTGAACCTTATTGTGAAGTTTTAGCATTTATATAAATGTATCTGTATACAATAAAGCCACAATACCAACTACCAATAGGAGGTTTCCGGCCAACAATAAAAATGTATTTAGCCTATGTCACAATTTGAGGTCAATCCCTGTATTTGATACTGATTATGTTGCCAAATTGGTTTGGAACAGTTGTTGAATAAACAGTTGAACTGAACATGCCTGTCTATCTGCTTGACTGACAGTTTTATTGATCACTGAGAGAGCATTGACTTAGTATGATGTTGGTTCAATAGAATTAGCTTGGATGTAGTAAACTACTTTTGCCATGTTGCTGTAGCTTAGCTTGCTACATTTCCCCGGGCTGTAGCTTTAGTGTAGTGAAGCTTCATTTAAAGAAGAGTAACTGTTAGCTTAGCTCACTTCATTTTCCAAGTAGCTTGCCCAACATTGTTGTTTACGTATATGATACTCGTGAAGTTGTTATTTTAGTTTTCTTTGCACACAAAAAGTGTTCTCGTAGCTTCGTAAAATTATGATTGAACCCCTGATGTCACATGGATTATTTTAATGATCTCCTTGGTGTTTCTGGACCTTGATCGTGTAAGGATGCTTGCTGTCTATGGGAGGGTCAGAGAGCTCTGAACGATGATGAACGAAGGTCTTATGGGTTTGGAACAAAATGAGGGCGAGAGATTAATGACAGAATTTAAATTTTTGGGTGAACTATCCCTTTCCTAATCAAAACTATATAAAAAAAAAATTCAGTAAATGTAATGTTTTTCTCTAATCATATATCATGTACATCTTTGTCGTAGTCTCACTACAGTGATGGTGATTATATCATGCGAAACGGAAATCCAGGAGACAAACTGTACATTCTGAGTCAAGGCCAGGTGAGAAAGACATCTATCTATCTATCTATCTATCTATCTATCTATCTATCTATCTATCTATCTATCTATCTATCTATCTATCTATCTATCTATCTATCTATCTATCTATCCGTCTATCCGTCTATCCGTCCGTCCGTCCGTCCGTTTAATAAAATATGTCTGTGTATACTGTGTGTGTGTGTGTATATATATATATATATATATATATATATATATATATATATTAGTGCTGTCAATCGATTAAAACATTTAATCGCGTTAATCACAGTACTGGACTGTGATTAATCACGATTAATCGCAAATTTAAAATACTAGGATTTACCTGTAAATGTGTTAAATAAAGGAATGCATGACAAACTAATTTAAGGAAACATAACCATTCACACCTCCGCAAAGTATGAGGCATAATCCTTATTATTCTTTTGTTTTAATTCAGCCGTTATCAGCCTTTATACTGACAATAAAACATTTACCAAGCCACATCGCTTCAATCCCAGTACATATTTACCCAACTATTATCAAAAGTATTTCAAAAATAAATACAACAAAACATTTTCTTGCGACCTTACATGAAGTATTATGATAAAATGCATTATGAAGAAGAATTGGACCTGCATTAGAGCTAACATTAGCATCATGCTCAGGGACGCCGCTACGGATTCTGGGCCCTCTGGACAGCATATTCACTTGGGCCCTCCCGCGGGGGGCTTTGGGGGGATGTCTAGGGTTGGTGTGGCTAGGATCTCAAATTTTGGCCCTAGCCTGGCCCGTGTCCGAGAGCTTGACAGAATCACCAGCCCGAGTCCATCCCGAGCCCGTCTTTGTTCCCCCTTCTCCCAAACCAGATTATACTGTTTTTTGCTATTAAAATAGTTCAGTTTTGTATGTAATGGCATAGTGCTTATATTTTGTTTCGTTTTTTTTATTAAGTTAATTTAGAAAAACATTTGGAGCATTTTTTGTTCGTTAAATACGTTTTTTTCTCCGACAGGGTGATCATAGCCATGTTTGATCAATTTAGCCTTCTCAAATCATCACGACTTGCCTAAAATAAAATCTATAGATATACTAAAACAGTTCAAGCATATAACAATGTTTAAACGTTAAACCTAGATAAATGTGCGCTGCATCAGTAGTTTGTGCGGAGAGTGGAAGCTAAAGCGCAGCACATGGAGGCAGCAGCGAAATCAATTGCATTTTTTTTCAATGGAAACAACTTACGCCGTAATTTTTGCTCATAAACGTAAGAGTAATACATCATCCGGAACTGTAAAGGGTCTACTTTTATTTGTGTGCACTCACAATATCAACAAAACCTTTTATAAAATATATAAAATCATTTTATAAAATTATTAAGTTTAAGAAAATGATTAAAAAAATATTAACGCGTTAAATTTTTTAGATTAATCACATGCGTTAACGCGTTAACTTTGACAGCCCTAATATATATATATATATATATATATATATATGTACACAATCAAACCAAAATGTATTCAGATGCCTTCAGCATTATCACAGTTTATTCACTATAGTTTAGAAAATGGTAATAAAATATTTCAAGAACTCAGAGTTAAACTGTCAGAACAAATTCATCTTGAGAATGTCAGATAACTTTGAAAGAAATGTATGTAATGAATTAGGTTGAACAGCTGTTAAATTTAAGTACACATAGGTCAACCAGTTATCAAGCAATGCTTCATTTTGTTCAGTCTGTGGTGTAAAAAGGTTGCATTATCAATTAAAGAAAAGCATGGTCAGGTCAAAGTGTCTCAATAACTTTTGGTCCCAAATTTTTATCAATTTTACTGGTAGTCCACTGTATGAAGAATTTTTGGATATAATATGTCACAGTTCACTTTATTTTGCTATCCTCACTTACATAAATTAACTATAGTGTCCTGTACATCCTGTCTGTAGGAAGTAGGAAATGAATATTCAAAGATATTGACTGCATAATAAATTATTTGTTGTATGAAAGATGATTGTAGTACAGTAATAGCATAACAGTATGCATACTTTTGTTCATAGGTGAAGATATTAGAGAAGCACTCGGCCAGTGACGAGAGTGTGATGGTGTCTGTCCTCACCAGAGGAGATTGTTTTGGAGAGAGAGGGTAAGATTCAACCCTCACCAGCAGGGGGCACCACTCTCCGAGATTTACCTCGCATTACCTATCCAACACAAGAACTACGACCGGTCATATTTATGTAGGACCAGAGAAACTCACAACAACCATGCATATTAACAAAAGAGGAGAATATATAATATCACTTATGTAATGTGTTGTAGGTTGTGCACCATTTTTCTAACTTGCCCACAAGCTCTAAATAAGAGAACTGCAAACATGTGCATGCTGAGTGCTTTGTGACTTCACTGAGGACCATTGAAATTCAAGTCAGAAGGCATCATGTAACATTAACATTTCAGACCTGTTCCTTTGCTCTCCAGAAACGACATGAGGTCAATGAGCGCTCTTGCCGCAGGCAATGTGGCATGTCTGGTCATAGATAGAGAGTAAGTGTGCACCGTGAGGGATAAACCGACATTCATGCTATGGAAACAGCAAAGTGGGCGAAAAAACATAACTAATTCAAACTAATGCTGTAAAGCTGACCTTGGCTATATTCCACCGTCTAAATCCAGGGTTTTCAAAAAAGTAACTGGAGGCTTGGACGATGCCAGAAAAAATCCTAGCAACAAGGCCAGATCGAAGTAAGACTTAAAAGTCTGTATATTTTACATTATTCACTGAAATAAATGAACCATAACCAGTGTGATGTTAATGAAGGTCATTGTGATCTCTATATAATAAACAGGGCAGATGAAGATGGGTCTGCGTTTGGTGAAACGTCTCTCAGCAGTTTTCAGGTGCTGTGTAATCTTGGAGAAGGACAGTATGGTCACACTCAGCTCGTGAGTTCTGTTCTATGTGTATTAGCCCTGCAGTTTATGCTTGTTTTGATTTAAATTCTACGTAATTATAATTCAGCCAAAGTTTTTTGTCATTAGGTCCATTTGAAGAGCGACTCCAACTGTAAGTTTGCATTGAAGACCATTAGAAAACAGGCGATACAGAGCCCAGGCCAAAGAGAGAGGATACTTGCAGAGAAACACATCCTGATGGATCTCCAAAGTCCATTTATAGTAAGGTCAGAACATACACTAGGGCAGGGGTGTCCAATTCTCTTCTCAAGTTTCTAGTGAGTCTGAAGACCTTGATTTACTTTTGTAAAAAAGATAGCATATGCTGGATAGGGAAGTATGGCAGCTGGTTTGAGTTGGTTTAAGCTGGTTCTTAATTGGTCCTGAGCAGAAGCTAACCAGCTTAGGACCAGCACATGAACAGTTTAAACCAGCTCATAAACCAGCTTAAACCAGCTCGAACAGGTTACAATGCTTCCAAACATACCTAACCAGTATATGCTGTTTTTTTCAACAGGGTTGGCTGCTTCAGGTGTGTAATTGGGGTTGTAGCTAAACTCTGCAGTTTTTTCTGTCTGATAGATTTTTTTTTTAATGGCATTTGTTGAAGGACATAAGTTGGCATAAAACTGAAAACAAATGACAGTCGTAAGACAAATGTTTGTATACTGATTGAAAGAAAAAAAAACGTTAATATCAAAAATAAATAACAGGATGTTATTCCCAAAATACGGATATTGCCCTTTCATATCAGCCTGTCAATTAATTGCCAATGAAATACATTTTTTTAACGTGTCAATAGCAATGTTGAGTTTTGCTCTAAATTTCAAAGTTTTATATTTTTGGTCAGGTTGCATTGTACGTATAAAGATGCTCGGTGCCTGTATATGCTGATGGAGGCTTGTGAAGGTGGAGATCTGTGGAATTTACTGAGAGAGAGGTACATACAGTCTCAGTATCTCTTCGTACACACTGAAAAAATTTCAGAAATAAAACATGACTCGATGCGACAGTGAACATCATCTCTTTGAACTGTACTAAAGTGACAATGGCTGACTAATGTGGTTTGCTTTTTCAGGGGGTCACTGGAAGAAGACACAGTTCACTTCTATGCAGCGTGTGTGCTGGAAGCTCTTAGTGTACTACACACCAAAGACATTGTTCACAGAGACCTGAAACCTGAAAATGTGCTCCTGGACCAGCGAGGATACGCTAAACTGGTGCTGAATAGATACAAATTCAAACCAGATGGCAGCCTGTAACCACTTGATTGTGATGATTCATATTGGGTACTGTTATAACACTTCAGCTGTGTGTCTCTCTCTCTCTCTCTCTCTAACAGACAGGGTTTGGTTGTGCTAAGAAGCTGGGCTCTTTGCACAGAGCCTGGTCTTTCTGTGGATCTGTGGGTTATCAGCCTCCAGAGGTCATTCTGCATCAAGGTCACGGTCTGTCCGCAGATCTCTGGGCTCTAGGGATGTTGCTGTATGAATTACTCAATGGCAGGTGAGGGTTTATTTTTCCTACATCTTGTATCAATTCTCTTGTGATTTTGCAAAAGCAGTACTTTCTATAGGCTCTTACAGTGTGTTACAGTAGGCTTATAAGCATCAAGTAATATTCTGGCTTATTTTCAAATAAAAGGAACAAAAAAGAGCTTGCACACTGGGTTATTTAAAGGAACTTTTCTTACACATAGTAATGGTCAAATCATCTGTAGCATGCTTGTT